>NC_050524.1:21523434-21538950 GCF_002922805.2 Oryzias melastigma | reverse complement strand
AAAAAAGGAAACAAGGGAATGCCAGTTTGTGAGCTCAAAGATAAAAAAAAAACATTCCTTGTGATTGGTGCTGGTGGAGTGTATACGATTCTGTGAAGCACATTTTTTTTTCTCATATTGAGCAAATATATGAGCATATCCAGGTCTCACACTGTCACACAAAATTCCCACCATGCCAATGATCCTGTGGCCATCCCTTTGCATATTCCCACCTGTGTGTCTTGGTTTTGTTTGTGGATTTTAAAATATTTTTTGAGCCCATAAGAGATTTTTTATGGTTTCACTTGCAATGATGTCATCATTTTTTTAATATTTGCCTTTTTTGGGGAGGGGGGGGTGGGGTCACTGTGTCCAAAATTCATTTTGAAACGCAAATACTTGCACTGAAACGTGCGGTGGGTTTCAGGAACCCTTCTGAGCTGGATCAGTCTCTGAGCTGGATTTTCCTGTGAAAATGAAGTTTCAACACTGAAAACTGAGTGGCAGGAGGTGCCAACTGCTGTGACTAGAAATGTCCTTGAGGGCGTAAAACAAAGTGACCTCCATGCTGGCAAACCGTCAGCAGCTGATCCTGTTGAAGTTGTGAGACTAATAATACTCAAGGGGGGTACTAGTCATGTGCAAATTTTGGTGAGTTTTTGATAATGTGATGGCTGCAATCCTTGCAGTCCAGGACTGCTGTGGGACAGAGAAAAGACTCCAAACTGAGATATAAAAAATATTTGAGAAATATTTTGATTAAACTATGGGAGCTTGTAATACATTGCATATCCATTTAAAACATACCTTCTCCGCATAGCCTGTGAGAAAAGACCCTGGTGGGTCTGGAAGCAGAGCTCGTTCCTCTCCATCCTCTCTGTTCAGCTCTTTCCATCGGTCTGTTTCTAGGCAGTAGCAAAAGGTGTGGCGAACTTCTCCATTGTCCTCCGTTTTGTGGATGTAGATGTAACTCTGAGTGGTGGCAGGTCTGGCGTCAGTGAGCAGACCGCTATACTGAGCCTCTCGGATCTGGGCCTCCATCAACAGCTTAAGGCAGGCCTCGTCGTTGCAAATCAGAGGTTCTGAATCCCGAAGACTCTGAGAGGGCAGAAAAGAGGGTGGAGCTGTAAACCTGCAACATAAAGTATGCTTTGAATTGATCTCACCTTCAGTGCAGACGCAGGGAGGTGATGCAGCCGCGTTAGAGACAACAGACGCGGCAGGAGCTTCTGTCTGCCCTGCAGATCGTGGCGAACCCACTTCAGGAGTGACGCCACCACCGCCTCCTCACTGGAAATGTTCAGAGCATCCGACTTCAGACAGGTCTCTAAGTCATCTACCTGAAAAGACGTTTGTTTTTCACATTCAATGCCAGATTTGATGGCTGACAATGCTACGATTAATATGTCCTTAAAAAACAAAACATCTGTCAACAGGTTCCAGCCTAAAAGACAACTAAATCACAAGAAAGAATTCCAAATTCAAAACAAATAGCAATAAGGTAAATTTTACAGAAACATTTAAATACCCACACCAATGAAAATTGTGTTTTTGGTGTTTATAACATGTTCTTGTGACATTTTTCTCATGATGGAGGAGATATATAAAGAAAATTAAGCTCAAAATTACATTTCTGAGTATTTATTTATTTAAATCATTGCAAATCAGGAGCAGACGAAAAAAGAAATTTGAAAAAGATTGCATTTGTGGCGTAGAAAATATGCTTAGCTGTAAGCTATGCTTACGCAGAGAGCTTTCAGCAGCAAGGAGAGGACGGAGGGACAGGGTTGCTCTACATATATGGCCCCGCCCACAACTCAGAGGTGAATTTCTAATTAACTATTCCCTCTGCAAAAAACTATATCCTAGAAAACAACACATTTTTTTGTCTAAAATTGCCTAATCCTAATTAAAGCAGCACTGGGAATGCTTTAAAAGTAGCTCCACAGATGATTGGACTGCTTTTTTTTTTTTTTTAAGAAAAAAGTATACAGAAATAGCAATTTGTGCTCAATAATCCAGAACATAATCACCTGCATATCCAAGAAGTTCTGGGTTTCAGATAGATCTGAAAAGTTTTGAATCACAAATTCCTTGGCGCTATGGAGGAGAGAGGCCGAACCGTACACCTCAGCCAGCGACAAGAGGGACAGACAGTTGCACAGATCCAGGGTTCCTATCAGGAAGTCACTACAGGCTCTGGACAGTACTGGAACCTAAAGACACAACGACAAATATCAATGCAGAAATGACGGGATACTGTACAGTGTCTCTTCTCATTTTTAAGAAGTGGAATTCTTCTTTTAAAATATATTTTAAAAAGACTATAATACAGAAAAAAAAATTCTTGTCATTTTACTTCTTTGAAGACCCATACTGGTAATCACAGTTATAAATTATAGTTGTGATTGGCGTTGCTCTATGTAGTACCGCGTCATTTAGCTTGAGTCATTGATTCATGTGTTAAATATTCACAATATTTTGATAAAATTGTGAATAAAATGAGAATACCACATTGACAAGCTTGCCGAGCTAATGTTATTAAAAATGTAAAAACTTTAAAACCTATATATTTTTCCCAAGTAGCTTCCCAGTGATACTGAAGTAGATATGGAGAAATAGATTGAAATCACCAGGAACGGACCTTTGGCTGTGGTTGTATTGCAAAAGTGAAATCACATAACATTCACTTTTTCTTTTTCGTTTCTCATATTGTGGGAAAATGTGAAAATTGCCTAATTTCAAACTTTGTCACAAAATAACTGCCAAACTGTGGGTCCTGTGGCCATCCTTTAATACTTTTTTATTTATTTATTTTACAGTTTTGCTTGCTGTGATGTCATCATTTCTCAGGCTGGTTCATTTACTTAAAAAAAAAAAAGTATTTCATTTTTTACGTACATGCACATTTTTTGTGTGCTTTTGAGTCTGTAGCAATGGGCCAAACTGTTGCTCAAAGGAGCAGTGAGAAAGAAAAATTTTGAAAACAATCTTCGCCTTGCAGTCCAGGACTGCTGCGGGACATAAATAAAATTGCAAATGAACTGTAATGACTGTCAAGCATTAATAAGTTGACTACAGTCTGATGCATGGTCTCATGCACAGATCGTGACAATAGTTTATTGTTTATAATCCATCCATCCATTTTCTTGACCGCTTCTTCCCTTTCGGGGTCGCGGGGGTGCCGGAGCCTATCCCGGCCACTGATGGGCGAAGGCGGGGTACACCCTGGACAGGTCGCCAGTCTGTCTCAGATTGTTTATAATGACTTATTTTAAGTTAAGGCAGTTCAAACTAACATTTTAAAACATAAATAATTTAAAGAGAGAAACAAAAGAATAAATAAACATCATATTTGTAATTTACCTGCAGAAAAGACGCAATCTGAAACAGCATGTCAATGTTTCCATCAGTGATGAGAGCCTCTCCAGAATAGGCAAAGTCCAGGAAGCAACTCACTGCTGCAGAACACTGGTTCCCCAAAGTAACTGAACCATCACCTCGCTCCCGCATGTCCACTTCAAACATGGCCCTGAACACACAGAATTTCCACATGATGCCATGTAGGTGGAGAACAAGGTGCAAAAACATAACTGGCAAGTACCTAAAGAAATCACTGCACGCTGCAAGAACACAGCGGTGGCACGGGAAGCTGTGGTCCTGGACCTTGATGGTGAAGTCAAACAGAAGACCCTGCTCCCTGAAGGACCGAAGCACACCCAGGAGCTGCAGCCCATGGGACTCGGACACGCGCAGCAGAGTGCGCTTCTCTGGACGACCGTTGCATTGAGGGGTGCTTTCAGAAATGCTGCAGGAGGATTGGGAGACCTCTGGACCTGTGCACAGCTCTGGGTGTTCAGCCATTGTGTCAAATCTGATTAAAAAGAAAAACATAAAAAGCACATTGTAACTTAAGACTATTACATAAGATGATGGGTCTGCTGTGTTTGGTGTTTGTGTTATTGCAAAAAACTTGATAATTTAGTAATGTTAGTGAGGATGGAAAGAGTGAATTTAAAAATCTACTTTCCTCAGCTCATCTAACAGAGCTTTCCCTCATTGGTTCTAGTTAGACTCAGAGCAAAATAAGCTAAATCCACATAACGAATCAAATATCCATGCTAGATTTAAGAAAAACATAGACCGGACTAACAAACATATAAACTGTACCACAGGAGAACGGTCCTCATCCGGCGTCAGAACCACGGACAGTTCCTTCTCCCCCACACCGATCTGACTTCCGGGAAGAGGAAGTCACGCGAGGATTTGAAACGGGATGTGTTTTTGTTTGCTGGTCTGCGAGGTACCGCGTTGAATGTGTCTCTGAGATTGGTAATGAATATCCTGCTCTTCTGTTTTTGCCATAACACTGCTATGGTCGCGGAAGGCATATCCCGCAAGCCCCAATTTCCGGGGTCTCTAGGCAAATAAAGAAAACACCACCCTGTAGGAGGCGCTGTGTTAAAAAAAAAAAAGCCTAGGGCCAGAGAATGCGGATCTGAGAGCATTGTTGTGTCTCGGGGCCTGCAGGGACACCCTTTTCAGCGAGATGACGGTACGACACAGGCGGTGACTGTATGTAGAGCACTGGACTGGGTGACCCCCCCCTCCCCTTCTCGCGTTCCAAGCAGGAAGTACCTGCTGGCTCTAAGAGGCCAAACAGCTATTATTCAGTCATTCTATTTGTCATAATAATCATTCTTGCTGTGATACCTTTACCTGAAAATACTTACATCATGCTATTCTGAAGCCTTTCAGAGTAAACTATATCCAAATTTATGGTCGTATATTACCTTTGGAACACCAAATAACTAGTTATTTATAAAATATGAGTTATGAATGCGTTTCTCCCACGAAAACAGATAATACACAAACGTCTGCAAAAATGGATGTTGTGCATATAAAATGAAGGTGTTTTGGCAGTCACCACTAGATCTATGGCGAAAGAAAGTGGATGTGTGTGTTATCATTGGGATGGTGCTGGCAGCGCAGGCTCTTCCTAGAAGGGACAACCTCACAGTGTGTACACCTGCTCATTTTTTGTGGGTTGGGAGGGTTGGTGTTCAGAGCGCATGATGGATCGAAATACTGCTTTGGGGTTGTTGTTGTTTTTATGAGGAATTAAAATTATAATACACTATATTATTCACTCATATTGTTGCTAATCTTATATTTTTTTCACTATATTTTTTCTGTGTCACAAGGGATACAAGTTACAAACTGAACAATCTTCCAAGTCATGCGCATTTACGTGGAGAAGACAAATGACTTTGGTAAGTCGAACTAGTTATTTGTGTCATGGGCCTCACTGCACAAGAGAAAACTTCTCACAAAGCAACGATTGTCACACTGGATTGTGGTTTATAATCTCAGGGAATCAGAACCCAGGCTCGTTCCACGCTTGGGATGGCCTCTTCTTTGGCACTCTTTCAGGGAATATCGGTGGATGACATATATGAAGCTGCAAGTTGGGCATCAACCCATACTTTTAAAGGATTCTAACTGGATGTGAATTCACTGACTCCGTCTCGTGCAGTATTAGGTGTAGCTTCTGTGCCGTTCAGAATAACTGTGTGTTTCTAGGTCTTCAAGGAAGCTTGTCTGCCAATATTGGAGTCTCTATATCCCACAATGAGATACAAATGAATTTTGTAGGAGAACATTAGGTCAAGAAATTAACCCTTCTGCCCTGAAACATGAGTGAGGTATCTCACCACACAACCCTCCTTGTCTAGAGCGAGAAGAGGTGATCTTACTTAGACTGAGAAGGAGAAGGTGACATCCCACTCTAATACTGGAATGGCCAGACTGGTTCCAGATCATAGAAAGGCAACAGTAACTCAAATAATCTTTACAACCAAGGTTTTAAAGAGCATCTCTGAACAAACAGCACATCGAGCCTTGAGGCAGATAAGCTATAGCAGCAGAAGACCACATAGGGTGTCGCTGTTGTCAGCAAAGAACAGGAAAGAGGAGGCTAAAATTCACACAGGTTCACCAAAACTTGACAATAGAAGGTTGTAAAAACATTGCATGGACTGATGAGTCTTCATTTCTGCTGCGATTTTCGGATAGTAGGGTCAGAACTTTAAAGCATGGATCCATCCTGCCTTGTATCAACGGTTCAGGTTAGTGGTGGTGTGGGGGATATTTTCCTGGCACACTTTTATCCCCTTAATACAAATTAATTATGGTAACCATGCCACAGCCTTCCTGAGTATTGTTGACCATCCCTTTAAGACCACACCATCTTCTGGTGGTTACTTCCAGCAGGATAAGGCGCCATGTCATAAAGCTGGAATCCTCTCAGACTGGCTTCTTAAACATGTCAATGAGTTCACTAGACTCAAACAGCCTCCACATTCACCAGATATCAACCCAATAGATCACCTTTGGGATTTGGTAGAACAGGAGATCGGTATCATGGATGTTCAACTGACAAATCTGGAGCAACTGTGTGATGCTGTTGTGTCAATATGGACAAAATTCTCAGAGGAATGTTTCCAGTATCTTGCTGAATCTGTGTCACCAAGGATTAATCAGTTCTGAAGTGTATATATATATATATATATATATATATATATACAGTGGTGGACAAAATTGTTCATACCCCTCAGTTAAAGAAAGGCAAAACCCACAATTCTCACTGAAATCACTCAAAACTTACAAAAGTAACAATAAATAAAACACCTGTGATGTGAATTAGCTCACCTGAGTTAATCATGTCACTCTGGTCAAATAGTTTTCAATCTTTTATTGAGGTACCATCATTTTTGTCCAGGCCTGTTTCATTACTTTGTTTTTTTAAATACTTATGTTAATCAACAATTCAAAAGTGATGGCTGATTTTGATTGTTTAATTTTCAATAAATGTTTATTTATTGTTAATTTTGGAAGTTTCAAGTGATTTCAGTGAGAATTGTGGGTTTGTCCTTCTTTAACCGAGGGGTATGAACAATTTTGTCAACCACTGTATATTGATTTTCTTTTTTGGTTTTGATTGCTTGAAAAAAAAACTCTAATTCATGAGAAACCTATGATTTATGACCACATGGTGGCGCTGTCTTGCTATTCATAAAAATCTGGACGTTTATAAAGACGTCCAGATTTGTAAAGAAAACAAACAATGCAAATAATATTACAAATTAATTCGATAAAAACAAGGTTGCATGTGTGTTACTACTATTATATAGTAGTATTATTTCATATTACCCATTACTTTTGCAACAAAAACTAAGTATTAACCTTTTTTCAATAATGCTGTTATTTTATTATTAAAATAAAATATGAACTTTACATGAAATCCCTGTCCCTCGTGGCGTGGACTGCATTGATCCGTTGATCGGACCCCCTCCGCCGTACATGATCGGTGGGTCGTCCCCCCCGCCGTTCCGCTTGCATCCCAGCATCCCTCCCTCCTTTCCTCTCGGCGGTGCATCCCCATCCCCCACACGGTGGCCGTCTCTCCGGGTGAAAGCTGTCTTCCTAGCGCCAGTGGCCGAGCAGAACCAGTCCGCACCGACCAACCGAACGCACTCAGCACACGAAGGAGTCTTTATTTTCGAGTGGTTTCGGTAAGTCCAGTTCGCTAGCTGTCGTGGGGGGCAGAAATGTCCACGGGTCGACTTTTTATATCTGCGTTTTTTGACTTCTTCCCCCTCCCTTTCCCTTCAATTGTCCTCCGTGGTGACTAGTGGGAATCTAGCGGGCTAAGCTAAAAATGCTAACGATAATAGCGGAAACTAAATGGACAAAATATATGCACCGGATGTGTTCTTATTCATATGGGTTTCGAATCATAATCTTTAAACACGTTTGCATTGTTTATGGAATGTTACTGTTCTTAGTTTGTCCTGGAATTGTCCGGTAATTCATCGGCTAGCCTGCAAATTAGCGACGTGAGCAGCGTGCGCCGATGGATGCGGGGATGCAGCGGCCGGTTAGCGGCTGTCTTTTCTGGCTAGCTTGAAAGCTAACGTTCCGATAAAAGTTCAACCGCGTCCAGCACGAATGTTTCCTAATGATTAGACCTCGCGTGTGTTCATTGATCGTCCCGAGTTAATTGGCAGCTTCTGGGGGGTTGTTGCACAAAAATCGGGGGATTTTCAAAATGGTGTCTTTAGCTTGTATTGACTGTGACCATTTTTGTCCAACCTTTGCTGTTTTGGCGTTGTTCGCTATCTGTGGTGAGCAGCGCAGCACCGACCGATGCGTGCCGCGGGCTGATAGAAACACATCCGAACCACCGAAGTTCCAGTAAATGTACAGGAGGGTGCAGGATAATGTATCAAGATTAAAAGCTGTTTTGTTGTTAAATTATTTTTTAATAATTGTTTGTTTTCTTAAAATATGGTTGGTTCAAAATGCACATTTGCAACCGACAGAAGACAATTGTAAAAAATGCATAACTAATATATGAATTTACCTTTATACATTTGTAATAACTCTTGTTTATTGAACGTATGTCCTCATCAGATTTTTTTTTTTATTTTTATTTTTTTTTTTTTGTGAGGCAACAATCTGATTTATGTGGTTTTGAGTATCTGCCCAAACCGAGTCTCGATCCCGATACCTTTGGAACACAAACAATTTTAATAAACAAATCCAGGTTGTCCCTTTTTAAAATTTTATTAACCTTCTTTTATATTTTGACACATAAAGACCTATGAATAAATGTTACAAATTGTAAAATTTTAAAGATTTTTAATTATGCCATTTTTTGCTAAAATCAAAAAGCCTGACATTTTCCAGGCCATATTTTCTGCAGAGCGGCATAGCTAAGTGCACTCTTTTCATACGCCTCCCACTAGCTTACAGCCCTCCACACCCTCAACCTAACATTAACATAATGCAAGCAATATTGGAGATATCCGGCGGTACAGTTATGAGCCAGATGCCAAATCGGACAAAGAAAACTCAAACTTTTTTGGTAATTAAAAAGAAGATTTGCTTCCAAAATCATTGGTTTTGCATGAATATAATGATTATTTATGACTAGTTCATATCAATGTAACCATTTATTCGTTTTGATTGTTTTTTTCAGACATTATTGATTTTTTAAATTGTTTTTTTAGGGGTATTCACTTTGCAGCCACTGTTTGAAAAGACATTTGTTGGTTGTTTACATTTAGACAAACCAACAGACTCTTGCTGTCAATTTTAAAATCTTATTAAGAGTTATTACCTACTGAATTTAGAATCTGAGTATGTGGTGTTGTGATCCGTTCATGATAAGCAGACTTCTATTAGGGAATATTTTGTAAATAATAAGCTTGAACTATATAGCGCTGATCTAAATAAGAAAAGCATAAATATCTAGCCCTTGATCGACGTGCAATCTATTGTTTATGACTTCTATTCATGTGTTTTGACACATCCTTCTTAAACTTGGAATAGTGCTTTGTAACTCCTCCTACAAACTACAAGCATATTTATTTTCTAAAATAGATACTATCCCTGCTTAAATTCATGTTTATTTGTACTAAAGATGCAAAGCCAAACCATAGATTTAGAGTTTAGCCTGCTGTGGTTCTGATCTGTCCTGTCATCTAAGCTGGTGGGTGGCATTGTTGAGTTTTAGCTGGCTGTATAATGGAGCTATTAAACTGTCAAACCTTTAAAAGCTGGAATCACTTAGTGTTATACCAGGAGCTCACAGATAGACCTTTGTGTTGTCAACACGTTTTTCTCCTGTGATTGGATCTGCTTAATGATTTGCTGCTTAGAGACCTAAAGACATTAAAAAAACTCATCCTCCAAGTAGCCTTCAGCAGCCCACTATACTATTTGTTAATTCTAGATTAATTTAATGACAAATATGAGAATTTTTTGTCCTTACAGAATGAAATGACAGTATTTTCAAATTTAAAGGCTGTCTTGGCTGAAAGAGTAATTAGTTATTTTAAAAGGTTATCACCTTCTCGATTTGAGTAGAAAACTTGAGAAAGAAATGTCACACATATGTTTTGCATCTTTCAAAGAGAAAAACACTTATTTGGGGTTTTCTTGAAAAAGCCAGATTCTGCAAAACAGATTCTGTTTTAAAAAATGCTCATACATTATTTACACCCACTCTCATCCTGGGTTAAAGAGCAATATCTTTTTAATAAAAAGAACTTTAGTTTTTTTAGGTTTTTACATGATCTCCTTTATTGTTAATGCAAATTATACTCTAAGATTTCACAAAAAGTCCAAATGAAGCATTGAAAAATACTGCTGTGCAAGATGTATTTTAACGTTATGTTTGATGACTTTAAGCTGTCTAAGAGTATAAAATGGTTTTGTATGTTTAAACTTTATATTGCAAGCAGTTTGTGTGTCCTATAAAAAAATAACAAAATCTCCCAAAGTGCTATTAACAAATGTTTGACAATCACACTTCTTAGAAACTCCAAAGTATTGATTTTTAAATGGAGCTGCAAATATTACAGTTTTCAAATATTGTCTGAAGAAAGCTCATCTTCCTCTGAACTTTTACAATTCATGACTTTATCCTACTTTGGAGACAGAGTTGTAGTAATTGCAAATGAACACATTACAGGCTGCAAACATTTAATCTCGCTTACAATAAACCCTTACAAAACAAGACTCCTGCAACAAGTTACAGTAGGCTGTGTGTACTAATACAGGAATAACTCCAGCTGTCTTTAAATAACAATTACATACAAACACCCAGAGTGCAGCTTTTTAATTTGAAAAAAAATGTTTAACTATATATTTAGATATTCATTGTTGTGTGGAGAAAATGATTCAATGTTGTGCCGAGTAGTGTTTTGCGTTCCAGTGGGGATGCACATGGTCAGTACTTCTTTTGAAGAAGGCTGTACAACACACCTCTATCACCTTTCCATTCTGTTGTGTTAATAAAAACCATGGTGGTGGGGGAGCCAAGCATTTCCCTTCACCTCTTTATTACTTTGTTGATGGCTTTTAAGGTAGAAACAAGAAATCAAATGAGTGACATGTGAATGGGAACGTTGGAACAGCAGAGTGTACATCTTAATGACAGGGTAATGAAACCACCCATAATGCTGGCTCGCTCTTAGTAGATATGCTGCTTTGAGCTGCCTCAGCGTGGTCTGATGAAATCCTGAAAGTCAAGAAATGCTGTTTATCAAATCTAATTTTCTCCTGGATCCGAGCATAAAGCAAACTCAAGGTGAAGATATTTACTCAGTTATTGATGATTTTTTTGTATAAATATGTATTCATATACAGTAAGGATAAAGGCTCGAATAAAAGGATTTTGTTCCTCCTGATTCAGAGCTTGTGATAAACCCTGACTGTGTTTCAAAAGATCTATCATTCAAATATTTTTTACAGAAAAATGCTACATCAGTTCATCAAATGGGTGGATTGATTCTAATTTACAATCATTTCTTTTAAAAATTTCAGGTAGAAATAGCTTTTCTGACATTTTAACTTAGAAATGTAAAATTTCACAATTGAAAGTTGTAACCTGTTTAGTTTAATCCACTAATTGTGTCAAAACAGACTATTAATGAAAGTGTGTGTGTGAGGGGGGGCATATTTATTCAAATTGAATCAGATCATAAAATAAATCAGTAACTTTTGAATCAAAGTTAAAATAGTTAAATATGTTGTTAGTAATACAGAGTCTTAAAATAAGAATTAACACAAGATTACCCAAAAATGATTCAACTTAAAGATTGTACAACAATGGTAGTAACATTTTTTATTAATTGTGTATTTGTGTACATCTTCAATAAACAACATTTTACTCCTTTTTGTGTAAATGAAGACTAAACTAACTGTGCTAACTTGGTCTGCTTGTTCTGTTTCAAATGTAGGTTTTTAAATGTTGTTTTAAGAAACAGATAAAAAAAAATGACCACAAGGGACTCATATTTCTCCCAAACCATTCCATGTTGTAGGATCTTTTCTCTATATCAGTTGAAATCCAAACAATAACTATCACCACGTTCTTAGATCAACATATATGAACAAAAACTAATAGAAAAGGAATTACTCTATATTCCCCTTTTATGAACTATGTTCTACCACTTTTTTTACATGTTGCCAAAATCCAACATAACAGTTGCTTTCCCCAACAGCTCTTTGAATTTTTGAGCAATTTTTTTTGCCAATTAGAAAAAGCAAATGGCCCAATTTCTAAAAACTTAAATAATAATACATTCTATTTAAAATATTCTGTTTAGACTCAATGTTGCCATTCCTAAAAATAATAATAATTTAGTAACAAAAAAACAACAATTACAATTTTAAAATATCAGGAACTGAAATATTAGTGTCAAAGAAGAGGGAAATCTAAAGTCCTGGGTGGAGCGGCCATTGTTGTGAGATGTACTGATGAGACAGATGGACAAACAAGTAGGATCTGAGTGGGCAGGTACAGTGTTGTGAAGGAGAACGTGGGGTTACAAGGGGGTCAGGTTCTGAAAGGCCTTGTAAAAGCAGGATCTTGCATTGAATGCAATATGTATTTGGGAGCTGGTGAAGCTGCTGGAGAACAGGTTTAATATGAGGTGAATGGAGTTATACGTGCCAAGTGGAGTTCATATGAGGTCGACATAATGTCTAGAATGGTTACTGCACCTGACAAATAGGCTTTGTGCAGGTTTTGAGTCAAATGCACAAAACATGAAAGATAGTTTTCCATCTCCTGCTTATTGTTCTGCGTCTTTGCTCAGGTGATGAAATGAATCTGAAAGTTGAAAACGAGCAAAGCTGAATAGCAAGTGCCAGGCAAAATTGTTGTCCTCTCATTTAAAGACTAATCTCTATTCTCTCGACGTCGCATAGGTGCATTCCACTAGACAACCCCACAACATTCAGAAAGGTACTTAGGCTGAACCTCATCCATTGCCCGGACCTTACCCCAATGTGTGTGCTCAGACTGGAAAATAAATTTGTTCCGGACTGAGTCCACTTAATTTGTTTTGGGTCAAGTCCTGAACCTTGTGTTTGGTTTGTATTCAGACTGGAATCTACCAGAGATTTCTGTTCTTGACCAAACCTTGTAAACAAAACCATGTGACTAAAGATCTTTTCAGTCATTGGCCAACAGTTACGGGGGCAGGTCAAAGCAAAAAGAGAAAGATGGAGATGCTGCACTTTGCAAGTACTTTTAGTACACTTATTCAAGCTTTTTATTTCACTGGTTTACTTTGAACGTCTGTATGAAGGCCAAATTTAACACTTTCCCACTGCTACTTTGGTACAGCCGTCATGCTGCAAGACAGTTACTGTTGAGGCTATGGCTACAAGGTACGCTAAGTGTTTGTGACATATAGATTGTCGAGAAAACTGTGAAGTAATGTGTTAAAAGTTGTTTTTATGAGCCTGCATTCATGCGTCCACATTTCAGTGAGTTGCTGTTGCATTGCTACTCTACGTTTGTCTGCTAATGACTGGCTATGGTGGCTTTTTTTGTCCAGTTGTTTCGCTGGTTATTTCGCAGATTATATTCAGTCGGAAGGATCTCAGAGCAAACTGAAGTTCAGTTTAATTGGAAATGAACCAACATCACCTCTATAGATGGGTCTGAGAGCGGTTCCTGGTCCTGGACCAGGGTCTGCTTACGTATATTCAGATTGAAAATTTGTACTGGATTATTGGGGGAAACAAACTCTGGTTCACTTTTAGCGGACCAAATGTGTTGAGTCTGAATACAACCTTAACTACCTTTGGGACGTAAGCTTGGGTAATGAAGTGGGTCATTCCTGCGTAATCAACCTGTACTCTGTGGAAAGCATGTCAGTGACATTCAGTAGATCCTCACAATGTTCCTTATACCTCCCGAGAATGTTCTTAGTTGATATCAACAGCTCACAGTCACTGCTCCCACTGTTGACTGAATTGGCAGAGAACTGCTTCCTCCTCCTGAGGCATAATAAGAAGAATTTGCCAGAATTTATTTAACGTCTAAGAACCACTACCATGAATTGCTGTCCTTGACAGCCATCACAGATTTTATAGCAGCTTTGTACAGCTGTGCTGACAGTTGGAGTTGGAACATACGGTCCACTGGGACTTGGTGTCTCCAGCTTCCCTCAATCCCTACCGGATGTTGGGGTTGAAGACCTCCTCGACTGTGGGCTCAGCCAGATGTTCTGTGCCTGGCTCCTCGTCTACTTGTTAATCCAACTCACCACCGGGTGGGAATCAATTTAAAACTCTACACCTATCTTCACCTGAAACATATGACTGAGAGTTTGGCAACTACAAAGTTGATAATTAATCTCCTGCCTTAGGTGTCCTGGTACCACTGATGGACACCTCTGTGTTTGATTTTGCTATGGGAAAACTGACTAGCATAGATGTTCAATAATAAAACGCTGCACCGGCTAAAATCAAGAGGCTATTCCAAATTTCCATTTATTATCATTTGCTTTGTTTTAGGCATTTTTAAGACTTAGTCACATGCACTCATTTGGGAGATTGACCCGCACAGTCTGCAGGTTTTTGGGTTGTCCGGGTCTGTAGATGGTCTTAGAGAGGAGCGGCTGCTTCTTTAGAGGAGCTCATGTGGGTCTTGCAGTTTTCTTTGAGTCTTGTCAGTCCGATGAAATGTTCACTTGTAGTTTAAGCATATGATGAAGTATTTGTTAGTTTAATAGCAGTTGCACACACTTATAATATACGGGTGATGTTGTCAATGTAGTGTTAAACTATTTATTAAACAAAATAAATAAAAAAAACATGGATTTGTTTTTGGCCACCCATCTTATAAAACAAAAGGTTTAGCAGTGCTCTATAAGGTTTGTTATCTTTTCCTGGTGCTTTGGTACTGACATGTTAAGACATTTTTTTTTTTTTTAGCATAAAATAATATAAGTTTCCTGATGTTGAATCAATGCTATTGTGCTGTGTCAGTACCAAAAGTTTAAATATACTTGTATTTCTGGATATGCTAGTTCCACAAGAGGAATGAATAACTCCATAAGTAAACGTTTCACATTTCAGTGATAGTAAAAATTTCTTTTTGGGGGGGTGTCAGCGTTGTCTTATTCAAGGAATGGGGACCCCACAGAGTTCCTGACAGATGAGATGACGAAGAACAGA
Source organism: Oryzias melastigma (assembly GCF_002922805.2). Classification (NCBI taxonomy): domain Eukaryota; kingdom Metazoa; phylum Chordata; class Actinopteri; order Beloniformes; family Adrianichthyidae; genus Oryzias; species Oryzias melastigma. Next base: position 21,523,926 of record NC_050524.1, on the reverse strand, counting down.
ATAGGAGTGAGGAAGCACAGGGGAAAGGCAGACTCTGTCCCAAAGTGCATAGTGCTGTCCTCAATCTAAAATAGCCATGTGCTGATGGGAGCTCTTTGCTGCCGGCAGCAACGATTGTGTCAGAAGCAGCAGGGATTTGAAGATAATACCTTTTAGTGCAGTTAGGCCAGGGGTCGGCAACCCAAAGTGTTGAAAGAGCCACTTTGGACCAATACAATAAAAACCAAATGTGTCTGGAGCCGCATTAATTGAAACAGCTTATAAAAGTCGTACACCGAGGTAACACATGGAGAATGTGTCGAATAAACGATTATTTCTCCTGCTGCGTGTCCTTGTGTCATATAAGCTACATTTTTGGCCTCATGACAAGTTGGTGAGACATTGCAGTGTCAAACTATCTGACGAAAGCTGAATAGCCTCATAATGAACATTTGAGCTTTTATTTTGACATCCCTCAATGACACAACGAGAGGGGGTCCTGATCAGTCTCTC
>NC_050524.1:21503363-21522978 GCF_002922805.2 Oryzias melastigma | reverse complement strand
ATGGTTGTTTTAAAGCCCATAAACTAATGAAACATAACCATCAAATCTGAAGAACTGAATGTCACATCAACAGGAATTAGTACAATTAAATAATCTGTTAGTTTGTATCTAGCAGGTTGTGTTTTATTGCTAGTGATAAGAAATTAAGTTGCTAAATGACAATTGCAACGTTTAATTTCTTACACTCCTTTCTGCTTGTCGACGCTTTCTCTTTATCCTCATTCTACTGTAGTTACTGTCTAAGAATGTGATATTTGTGTTCTGAAAAGCCAAATTATGAACAATTACATGCTAATAATTCTATTAGCAGAGTAGAACGTAATTTTGGACAGATTTGCTTTAGAGTTAATTGATATTTTGCAGAACTAAATGAGTGCTCTAGTCTTAACAAGGATAGTGGGACAAGCATTAGTGACACTGAAGCAATTAAATAGCGCCGTGAATTCATTGAAGCTTTTTTGACCAGTTCACAAACAATCACATATTAATAATTTGTTTATTGATATATTATTTTTATACAAGGTAAATTACATGCTTTGTATAGTGCTTATAGTGCCATGGAAACAGAGGAAAATTATATTGATGATTACCTGAATCCGGTGTATTTCACCAATGAAAAGTAGCATATAATTTAGCTTATTTGTTGAATAACCTCAAAATCTAAAGTTTAAATATTCTTGTACTCCACCCAATCTCTCGGGACGTCTACCTCCATATGAAGGAAGGTGGCTATTTTTCCATATATATTGGTTTAATTTAATTTTTCATTCTTTTAATATTGGTTATTTGATATTGTTCCACCTTAAAGTAGATATCAAATAAATAACTTATTAAAATTTATATGTATATCTCTGTTGACACAACTCGAAATAAGACAATGGATAAATAAGCTAAAAAGTGAATGGAAGATGGAAGCTCAGTTTAGATTTGACTCCCTATTTTATCTCCTTTCTTTGTCCTTTACTGTCTATTTCATATTGTTTAATATATATGTTTGAATATATGCCATGTTTTTATTATGGGATGTTGTAACACCCTCTTGCTAAGGAGTTAAAAACATTTTTTGTCTTGTATTCTTAGTTTTGTTTGTACAATTAAGCTTAAAGTAGAAATAAAAAAAAAATCAAAGTAGCATGTCATGAGATAGATGGAGGAGGACACCGGCGCTCAATGCACCGGTCATTCCTAGAGGAAAGGATGATCCCGGTTTATGTCTTGATTGGACAGACTCCTCAGAGACTAATAGAGATGCAACGGCCTTTTATGCTGGTGTACTGCTCCTCACAGCCCCTCTGTGCTTGCACTCCTATACCTTGCTTTGTGTGCTAGTGGTGATTGGGCCTTTTTCCTTTGTGTGTGCCAGCTTTCCTGCAGTTTCTCGTGGAGATCTGGCATTTTCCTCTTCCACTCACAGAGAGTAGCATTTTTGTTGTAATGTTGCACCTGCCAGCAACATTCTGACAGAGCTGACAGAGCTGTTGGCTGTCAGATATGTGCCAGGTTTCAACTTGGGTGCTTGCTGGGCAAACCATGAACTGACTGGCTCTTCGTTGCACTTTTTATTAATGAAGCCCTCAAGTAACCTAATTAAAATGGATCGAAAGCAAATGTTTTATTTCGTTCTTAGTCCTTGGACTAATTCAGCTTCAGAAGCCAAAAGCGTTTTGCTGTTTTGGAAGCTTTTCCTTGTTTTTTCCATCAAACAAAAGAACAGCCTGAAAATATTCAGTCGGTCAAGAGAGTACATTATGTTAGAATGTGAAAGGACTACATTTCAGATGTGCAGTTTCATCATAATCACTGTCAGAGTCCCCCGTGAGCAGTAGTACTGTGATTGATGGGGGTTCCTATGCTGCAAAAATCACTGCTGTCTTCAGGGTTTCATGTTTTGATGAACAACAAGGAGGGCAAACAGCATGAATAGCTTAGTATGAACTGCTTATTTTAGTGAATGCCATTTTAAACATCTATTTGGCATTTGTTTCAGCTTTCAACTGCGATTGATTGTCTTGTTTGTCTAAATCATTTTTTTAAACATAATGTCACAGTTATAGCAATATAGGGCTTGTGTAAACTGTATTTGGCCAAAAGAAGATTTTTTTTTGGAAGTCTGTAAATAGAGCTGTAGAAAAACAGTAAATGTATTCATTTTTTTTTTCTCAAGAACATCATCACAAATGTGAGGTTTTTTGTATTTCAACATTCGCTTCATGCACCCCGGTTTCATTTTGTATGGATTTCTACAATTGGATTTATGCTTCTTTTTAATTTCTTGTAATAGGTGTGTATGGTTCCCTTTGTCCATAGATATATAACCTGTGCCTCAGTGACTGATCTATGCTGCAGAGTGGTCTGTGTGCTCACTCGACCAGAAGGTTTACTGGTTTAAAAAGAGCTTTTTATGAGTGTCGACCTCATCACCTCCCCTTTGGAAACAAAGGCCGCTATGGTTAGACACTCCTGCTCACAACATGCTTTTCTGCTTTCCTCTCTTCCCTTCACACACAGATTCATTAGATGCATTGTAGTGCCTCTCTTGTTCTCATCTATTCCCACTCCATCACCTTTTTGTGCTCAACGGTTCTCTGAAACAGATGAACACCACCATGCTCCACAACTCTATTCATGCACAGCTGTAATTGGGCATGTATGCTTTAGGTGGATAAGACCTCTAGGTCAGTGTAGCCACCCATCCGCCTGTTCACGGTTTTTGGTTTTTTTAACTCAACACCCAGAATTGAGTTTATGTAAAGTACCTAATTCAATCAAATTAAAATTATTTCCCATTGACTGCCTATTGTTATTTTTATTTTTTTTAACTGTTCTTGTACTTTAACTTACTCCAAATTTAAACAAAGCAGAGGCAGGGTGTGTAGGAGCAATGTGAAAATTCATGTCAGGGAAGTCAGATGAGCAATTTACCAACTCCACAACGCAGTAGTTGAAGAAGGTTGGAGCATGACCCATCTTTGCGTCAACCTCCAGAGCTTTAGGTGGACAAGCACAAGAAACAGGATTCAAATGTCAAAATTCCAGAGTACCTTTAAAACAAAATGTTTTTCAGAAGCATGTCAGTGACTTAAAACATCCCACATCACATCACGAACTCCAGTAATTTTTGTTCCATGGACGTTGAGATGTTAATTCTTGAAGTTGAAACTTTTTGGTGTGATGGTTAGCATTGTCCTCTCACAGCAGGAAGTCAGTGGTTTGAATTCTGACTGGGTCTTTTCTGCGTAGAGTTTGCATGTTTGTTTTTTTAGGGCAATCGGGGTTCCTTCCACAGTCCACAAACATGTTCCAGTGGTTGATCGCTGGAGACTCTAAATTGTCCCATAGGAATGAATGTGAGTTTTTGTCTGTTTGTGGTCCTATGTGTTTTATTCTGAAGTGGCTGGGATTTGGATGGATGGATGAGAAATTGGGCTGCACGGTGGCGCAGTGGTTAGCGCTCTCGCCTCACAGCGAGAAGGCCCTGGTTCGAATCCCGGCTGGGACCTTTCTGTGTGGAGTTTGCATGTTCTCCCCGTGCATGCGTGGGTTTTCACCGGGGACTCCGGCTTCCTCCCACCGTCCAAAAACATGCTTCATAGGTTAATTGGTGACTCTAAATTGCCCCTAGGTGTGGATGTGAGAGTGCATGGGTGTGTGATTGAGGCCCTGAGACAGACTGGCGACCTGTCCAGGGTGAACCCCGCCTTCGCCCATCAGCAGCTGGGATAGGCTCCGGCGCCCCGCGACCCCGGAAGGGATGAAGCGGATAGGAAAATGGATGGATGGATGAGAAATTTACAATACATCATATCTCCACGTTTTTGAGAAGAATTTAAAGAAGTCATGGTGATCAATCAGCACAACTTTTAAGTGTGAAGAAGAAGATGTTCAGACACGCTGGTCCATCACAGCCCTCACGTCTTTGCTGCTTTTAAATTGATGCATGTTATACAACCAGGTGCTACTGCAACAACCTTGAGAACTTTAGTGTAAACTCAGCACTATGTCTTGAAGAAACTGATAAATAATTGAAAGTAGTTTGTGAATTGGACTCCTAAGATAACAATTGATCTAATATTTAAACAGTAAATAAGTGCACAAGAGCTGTTACTCGTCAAATCATTGACGTTTTTGCTTTTATAGAAAGTCATAAGCTGAAGATCAATTCTTTAAAAGCCTGCTAAAAAAACAAATTAGTTTTAATATTTTGTTCAGTCTCAATGCTTTGAACGTATTTCATTTAAACAACAAAATTGCAAACAATAATGTTATAATGAGTACATATGATTATTTAAGTGGAAATTTTAGATATTTACCAATTTCTAGTTGTGCTTGCTGATTCTGATTACCACCTCGTTAGAGCCACTTAACACTACCAGAAAACTGAATTGACTCATACGGACTCTTATTTGGAGAGTTTATACCAGTATCCAACTGGACACAGTGGTAGTCATCTGCCCTGACATTAGCTTGAACTTTCTGTTGCATGAAGATGTTGATCCATTCTTTAAACATAGAGATCTTTGGTGTTTTGGCTGCTATACCACTGTTTTAAACTGACCACAAATAGAAAAGTCAAAGGTCTTAAAAATAAAAATATATGTCACTGTCTGGCTTGACTCCAGTCAGGGTTGTTCACATGGAGACATTGTCAGATTCTAAATCCTAACTGAGTGATTGGTGCGATTTTTCAGTGGATGTGGAAAAGACACTGGAAGTGCAATGCTGCAAACCTAACAAAAACATAGTAATGATAGTTCCTGAAGAATTCTCAAAGTCTTTGTTTTATGGTGTTCCCTGTCAGGTAAAAGGAAGCTGACAGTGTCTTAAAGGGAAAAACTGATTAGAATTTTCCTTTAATGAAAAGCCCAACTCTCTGTTCCTGCGTGTGTGGTTTGATTAGAACTGTAAAAAAATATGTATTGTTTTTGCATTAATTATATTCCTTAAAATCTCTTGTAATCCAAGTGTAATCTTGTATTTAGAGACTAAGTAGGCTGGAGAAACCTAGTAAATTAAACAAAGAACAGCTGCAGCAAGAAACTAAAGAGGGAGGCAGGGCAGAGCTGTTCTAGCGATGGGTTAATCAGCTCCCCTGAGACCACCCTCCATTGAAAGATATGAATTGAAGCAGAAAACCAAAGCAAACTTGGTTTTCAAACACCTTCACACACAAAGGCTCATGTTTTAACATATCTGCTGTGGAATTCAAGCATAAAACACCAGAAAAGAAGCTGCACCTAAATGTGTGTGTTATTCCGTCATTTTATGCCTACATGTTGGTGTTTTGGGATTGAACTAAGAAACCCTTCCAGACCTCCTAATTCAGATGGTTGCATCCACGTGGTTCATGAAATGTCAATGATATGCAGCTCCAAAAGGTGTTTGTGTAAATGGCTGTTTGCTGCCGTGAAGCACAAGTTTGGGTGGATCTTTTTCAGTGTATGAGTATTTTCATCAACAGCAGTGTCTATGTTAAAAGCAGGATTGGACTGATGAGTTTCCCTCACCTTGTTAAAACAGCATTTGAGTAACAAACACTTGCAGCCAGACACGTTGAGCTCCAAAGCCATCCCATCTCGACACTTATCCGAGACATTGCGGTGAAATCCATCACAGAACATGCATACAGTCAGAAAACACATGGATCATTTGCACTTTTATCCTCTTTATTTGCGCCTGGTTTTCTGTGTGTTGTATTTTTTTGTGGTTCTGGCTCATGTGCATCCCTGCCTTTGCTTCTTTGTGCAGTACTTCCCTGTTTTACTGTAAAGTGTTCACTTTTTTAAGTTTCTTTGCTGTTTGTCACTATCTGGCTCACTGGCTTTTGTTTGTGTATTTTTTCATGGGCTATGTCAGCGTTTGCTTGTAGTGCTTGTTGTGTGCGACACGTATTTAAAAATTCATGCTCATGCCTCATTGTTCTTGTTGAGATTTCTATACTTAAAACACAGCAGTAAATTAAATGCTATATAAAAACAATAAGCAAGCATTTTATTGACCAATTGGCTTTTAATTTAAATATTTCTTGCTATGGTCTGTGAATAATTTTCAATCAGTTTACCGCATCTTTATGCTAAATTGGCAGAAAAAAGACAGCAAACACTTTATCGTTTTTCTTGCAGCTCCCACTAACCATTTATTGTTGCACCAGTGCTTGCTTTTTGCTTTGTTCTTTTTTTGCTGCTTAATTTTCTAAATTTGCTTGTGTTCATTGTAATCATGAACTCTCGCTGTTTTAATTTCAGATTTGCATATCCACTTCCTCATTTGCATACAGCAAGAATGGCGAGCGGGCATCCCACAGAAAAATTCAGTTTCATGTACCAACCAGACACGCACAAGAGGTACGGGGCACACGTGCACACACACACCTTACACATGTAGTTTTGCGTGCCCGAGTTCCTCGTAACCAGGTAAGTATAAGATCTGGACTCTGGTACATCGACATGGGTGAGAAATGGCTCAAGGATTAAACACTTTTGCCCCAGCTAACATCGGAATTTGTCGTTCAATCCTGTCCATGTTTTATACTTTCGAGTTGGCAAGTTTGCCACACAGCTTTTAATGCGACACTGGAGACCAAAGCAGCATTTGGTTGATGGATCCATTCCCTCTTGTGCTTCGCTATCAGGACCCCTCCTTGCTGTTGTCATCTCTGCTTTGAGGGGTGATGATTTGCAGGATTGCATCTTTGTTGCAGAATCCTCTATCTGAGGGATTAATTTCTGGAGGCTGTGCGTGTGCATGTTAATCAAAATGATTTTCTTTCAGATTGTCATGGTTTACGTCCTCTTCTCCATCTGTTTTTCTTATTCTTTCCCGCCCCTCTTTCCCATTCTTTCACCGTCTCTCTTAGCAAGAACAGGTTATCTTCAGCCATGAATCCCGTCTACAGCCCCGTTCAGCCTGGCACTCCATACGGAAACCCCAAGAACATGGCCTTCACAGGTTAGACCCAGCCACCACACGCTCACACTCAACTCAGCCAATCAGTTTTCAAAGACAGACTCAGATAAAATTCTGTTTTCTTTGTTTTTAGCATGTTCTTGATGCATATTTTTGATGATGGAGGACATATGTAAAGAAATATCCCCTTAAAATTGCTTTTTTGAGTATTTCTTTATTTAAATCATGAATCAGAAGCAGACAAAAAATACAGTTTGTAAAAGATTGTATTTGTGACATAGGAAATACACTTAGTGGACCACAAGCTCTGACTTTTTTTTTTCCTCGTCCGAGTTGCATGTGGCTCAAAAGTGTAAGGAAGGATCAGTCAACGGTCCCGCTCACAACTCAGGGTTTGTTTTCTAATGAACTACTGCTGATCTGCAGAAACTATTTTCTATTTTAAGTTTTTTTGGATTTAATCATAAATCATAAATACAAAACCGCTGGGAACACTTTTAAAATACATCAAAAGATGACCGGAGTGGGACTTTAACAGCACCCGTTTTCACGCACTCCAAATATCTGATCATGATCCGATTCTTTTTGAGTTATCAGATTTTTCAAGAGACGTGCAGATAGAATAAACTGACCTCCTCTATCAGATTACAGCAGGTATGCAATTAGCAGATATCAGATTAACGCTTGTCGGTTTATCTTCAAAATGACAATACTTACTGGCATCCATCCACCTTTATCTGATCGTAGTCGTAGTTTTTTATCTGTTTGTGTAAACAAACAAAAGTGACTGAAGTAGTCACAGGAGGACCCAGAATGTCCAGATCAAATGCAGTTTCTTCTTCACTAAGTACAAACAACAGCTAGGTGTTGCTTGGTTCCCACTTCACCTAAGCTAATGCTACAACCGCTAATGCACCACCATGTTTACGAAGAACAGGAGGTTAAGAAGAAACAGGAAGTTTGAACTTTCTATCATCTCAGAAATGAACCAGATGATGAACTTACATGTAGACCAGGACTTTCTAACTATGGCATTTCCATCAACATTTTGCATATATTTGATTACAGAGAGATATCTTGTTGTGGGCATGTAAACAGACTCATTAAGAAAGTTAACCTCGGGGGGAAAATGCATCAGATAAGAATTACAGCTCTAAAGTTTTCACTGAAAAATTCAAACTAAGAGCTTGAGAATCAAGAGCAGTCTAGGATTATAATTTCATGATTATTATATTTACATTTTTGAAATGATTTAGACTTCAGGTAATTAAACACATATAAATAAGCAGAGATTTTAAAGCAAAAATAATAAAGAATTAATGTGAATAAAGCTTGAATGATGTTTAGAGCAACAACAAAGCTCTTTATTATGCAGTCGTTGAAACTAAGAACAATCCTATGGGAAGGTTAAAAACACCAAACACTACACATTTATCTTTATTTGCAATATTTGTAATTTAACTTCCTTCAAACGTGGATGGAGGTCATTTTTTGGGGCTCCAAATAGTGATTGAAATTCCCAGCCCTCAATGTATCGTCTGATAACTCCATTAAATGATGACTGAACAGGTTTAATTTAATAATATATCTAAAGTTTTTGTTGGGTACATTTTATTAAATAACAGAAACGGAAGGTCTTTCATCTACAGAGCAGTTACCAGACGTTTATCCAAGTGTGTAACTTGACAAATGTCATTAAGAGGTTTGTTAAGGAGCTGCAAACATTTGCTGTGCTGGTATTTGCAGAGAATCTTTAGTATTGATGTGCTAACCGTGTTAGCCTGGAGCGCTTCAGCTGACGTGCCTGCGCTCACGTCGTCTTTGTCCTTTAATGCTGCCTCAGCTCTTGCTGCCTGCAGGAGAAACCTTCTTCAAGTTTTCTTCCCGCTTCTCCAGCAGCCTCATTCAAGGAGCAAAGCAGTTAAACTACAAACTATGCTCAGCTGCAGTCAAAGGAGGAACATCCAAGTCCTGTGCGTTCCTCTAAGACATGGTCTTTTGATGTTAAAAACATGTTAATTGATCAGTTATTGTTGATCAGGTTCATCCCTGACGTGGTCAGATTGTTCAGGGCCAAATCAAGACAATACCAAAAAAAAAATAGACTTTTTAAGCTCATAACAGACATAATGAAATGCATTGATTTAAAAAAAACAAACAAACAAAACCAAAGACACACTTTAGTAACAGTTGATTTATTAAATAAAGTGATTATTAACTAAAGTCAAGTAGAATTTGATTGATTGCTTGAAGCGGAGTGGGAAGAAGTGAACTTTTATAATTCCATCCCTGCATTAGAAATAAAATTCTGGGTTGTTGATGGGATTGTTAATACAGATCAGCCCGCCCCCCTTCCCATCGATGAGAGCTCTATTTGTGCACGAGCTTATAGCCTCAGGCTAATATTTAACGGTGCATCGATCCAGTCGTATAATTTTGAGACAGTATTGCAATTCGCTACGGCACGAGTGTTGAGCGCTCATCCTGTCTCGCACACCTAAGCGTGAGTGGGCCAAAGTGAGATTTGGTACGCCCATTTCAGTGGCTGGATCATTTTCTAGCATCTGGTTTTCTGATCCAATGCGATTTGAATTAAGAAATACTCAGTTTTAATCATAATTCTTTACATAGCTCCTCTACTACAAGAAAAATGCTACAAGAACATGTTAAAAGCACAAAAAAGACCATTTTCATTGGAGTAGGTTTTTAATTTTTTTCTCTTTGCTTGTTTACCTCAAGTTCAAATCGATGCCAGGATTGTTTTTGATGCAGATATATTGCTCTTTGAGCACCATCTTTGCACTTCCTGATCCAGAGGATAGCCTTATCTGTGTATTTCTCAGTGTGCGTTCATGTTGGACTTGTAATTCTGAAATGATCCTTCTTAACTGACAACTTCTTACAGGCTATCCTGGAGCTTATCCTGCCACGGCCCCCACCTATACACCCAACCTCTATCAAACAGGAAGTCCTGGGTATCCACCAGGTGAGCTAAACATGCACACTCCTGCACCTTTTCTCACTTTAGATTAAACGATTAGATCACTCTGTGTTTTTGTTGACTAAACACAAGACAAATAAAAAAATGTCTTTGTCTGTTATGTTATCAAGTTTTTGTAGAACAGATTTTACAGGTAAAAAGGTTTGTGACTTTAATGAAACTCCTGACGTATGAACATTGACAGTATGTGGGAACTGGACTGAGTGACTCTTCCCCCTTGGTGTTTCAAACAGGAAGTGCCCACAAACTCCAAGAAACCAAAATCCCATAGACTAATATAGAGAAATAAAGAGCTATTACTCAGTCATTCTATTCGTCAAAATAACTACATTTTCTCTGATACTTTTTAAATACATTCTTGATTATCCTTTTTTCAATACTTTTTCTTCAGTTTAAATTATTCAAGTTATAAACTGACCAATCAGATGCCTCAAAAGTAAGTGGAGTCTGCTGGGCCCCACGTCCAACCTTCAAAAGCTTCTGCTTTAGCTTAATGATGTGGACTTCCAACATACTCACTCATGATTGGTGAAAGTTGTTGCCATAGAAACGATGGCTCAGACTGACTTGGATCAATGGATCAATCACTGCTTACTGATAACATTTGACTCCAACATTGACCATATTGCCAAAAAATAAAGAACTGGCGACGAAGTTGACTCAATTTTTCTTTAGCCAGAGTTAAACCATTTGCTAGGTGTGACATCACACTCACTGAGACCAGTTTTCATGTACAGTCAATGGGTGTAAGAAGACAAATATCTGCCACAGCTAAACTATTCACACTTACACCAACAGAACATTTTTATTTAATATCTAATTAAGTCGTAATTTAATTTAGACAAAAGAATATTTAGTAAATTCACATCAGTAAATTAATAACAAGTAGAGCAAACACTTTTACTGTGTTTAAATCAGACCCTTGTTTCAATAGGATCCAAAACCGTTTCCTGTCTCACAAATCCACAGATAATATCCATTTATTATGGATATTAAACCAAAATCAGTCCCTGTTTCCCAGCTTCCTCACTCTCTCTGAGTCAGAAAAGGTTGTACATCAAACATTGCAGTTCAGAAGGCGTGTTATCATAATCACTTGTGCAGTCAGACGGTAGCCTACAGCTTCAAGGCAATATGGATCAAATGCAGCCCTCTGCCTGGAGGCATTAATGCGGGACAAATGGGCAGCAGGCCGGCCACGTGTGCCCATGTGTGTCACAGCAGATATGTCTCTGCTGGCCTCTGAAGCAGATGGACAAGAAGTTAAGTTCAGAAAGGTTCTGTCACTTCTGTGTCGGCTGATTCATGGCCTTTGGGAAAGAAGAAAGAAGAGGAATGGGCTTTAGGGAGAAGAGAATCAATTAGAAAACACAGAAAGAAGAAACCTCAAGGACACTTTATAATCAAAGTCCTAGAATGAAGCAAAACATAAGATTTATGTTTAACTGAGCCTTTAGGAACACATTATAGTACTTTCACTAACAAAGGGCTGATATGTTAAACTAAACAAAAGAAAGAGTACAGAATCCCCTGAGAGTCTGATGAAAAAGCGACATGAGGTTGTTAAAGTGAAGCTTTGCAAAGAACAGTTTTCATTTCCGATGGGAAGGATATCTGCTTTGTTTCTCTTGAATGTTAAAGGAGGTTTACGCTTAAGCAGCAGCTTTCTTCTTTCTCTTGTCCTCTCCCTGACTCTGGTTTATGGTAGAAATCCAGCGACGTGTCAAACGTCTTGGGTGAATCTTACTCTGCTTTGTTCCTGCAGAAACATGAGTCTCTTTGTTGCTGCGGTGCTCCGGTTGTTGTGTTTTTACTGCGCTCTCAGTGGCGTTTATAGTCTGCTGTAATGACAATCAATTGCCAGAAATACCAGCTATGGTCTGATTATAAACGTGTTCATTATTGTCCATTATTCCTCAAGATCATTGATGAATTGTTGTCTGTCAGCAGGGCATTTGTGTAATTCTCACACTCCATTGTCTTCCATGCGCTCTGCGTGCATGTTGGAGTGACTGCGTGCATGCGTGCATGTGTGCGTGCATGCGTGCACACATTGACGAGCGTTCAGACTTTCAGCCACAGAGCCGCTCCAGCGTCTCTTTGTTCCCTTGTCCTTGTGTGAGAAAAGGGCTTTCATAAGCATCTATGGCAGCTGCAGCTAGCTTGTAGCATGTTTGACCTTCAGGCTCCTCCATGTGGCAGCTTTCATGTATTACAACCAGGAAAAAAACGAAAAAAAAACAAAAACTCACTTGAAATAAATATTTTAAACTGAATGCTTCAGCTCTGTTCTTTTCAACTGAAAATATGCTCCATTTAAATATGGATTCTATGCACAAATCTTTGTTTTAGGTTCCAGTTTTCTTCAGTTTGAGAGAATATTATTGATTCAAGATTAAACTGGATCCACTTGAAGTATCTGTTCAGAATCACCTATGAACAGAGCAAATATGTCTTTTGAAAAACTCGAGTTTTATTTATTTATTTTAATAGAATGACCAGGTTTCACTGGTTTATATTAAAATCCGCTTCAAAGAAAAACCCAAGTCTCCATCTGGTGGACTTAATTGGAATAACAAATGTTTTGCTTGAGACACATTGATGGTACTGTGTGCCGTTTCTCCTTTAGCACCACCTTTACATATAAAATACCAAGCTTGATTTAAAGATTTATTTTTATTCATTTAATAGCTCTGAATCTTTACCAACCTTGAACCAGTTTAGCCGCAGTAGCGCGAAAGATGGCTAAATAGTTTTTATTTTAATTTGAGTGCATTTAAAAAGGAATTCTGTAGAGATCGAGTAAACAGAAGTCAAATCTATGGGATATTTGCCCTAAAACCCAAACAAGTAAAGTCTCTTAAGCCCCTATGAAGTGTCCTACTTTGTTTTATCCCCCTAGAGTTGAACTCTGTCAGATTGCACTGTTTATTACTCTTTTCTGATGACACTCTTCCCTTGTGACTTCAGGTGTTCTCCAGGTCTCTGTCCTGGAGACCCCACTCTTCATTGCGTGTCTTCTTTCCCTTATGGATCTTTTTCTTGTTTTCATTCATTTATACATGTCTGGTCTTTTCTTTTTAAACTTTTTAGACACAAAAATACCTAGTATACATAGTTTTCATACACATCTATCTATCACCCAAATTTGATATTTCCTTCCATTGTTCGTTGGTGACACCTATCTTAGCCTTTCAACTAAACCCCACTCTCTCCTTCAGTGGTTGTCTCTCATAAGTTGGATCTTTTTCTTTAACTTTCCTGTCATCAAGCCCTTAACACCAGAGATGTCCAAGGCAACATCTAAATAAAACGCTGTCTGATGTACCGGAACTCTTTGACTGTCCACACGGTTAACATAAATCTGCTGATTTTGACACAGAGAAAAGTAACTTTACTGATCAGCTGTGTACCGATATGACATAATAGCACAAAGCCACTTTTCTCCACTTCAAAATGTGCTGGATTTACATTAATTACGTAAGCATTTATAGAGTTACGATAGTTGAATGTAAACATTTGAGCTACAGCTCTGATGTTAATAGACAATAGAACTTCTTCTTTTTAGTTCCAGGTCCCCTCTCCAAGCTTCCTAGCTTTTCTCTATTATTAACTCAATAGCTGACTATTTTAGGAGTCTGGTTGTCATCCTTAACACTTCCTTAGATTTCCAAAACCACAACTTAACCTGGTCTTCCTTCATCTCTCCTTTGCTCCTTATTCCACCTCCAATCTGGTCCTTTGTCACAATTTGCATAGAATAATGAGATTAACTTCATCCTTCAACAAGTTTCCACTGGTCCACACTCAGACACGTTTAACAGAACTAACCTAGTTTACTCATCACACCGGTCATATCCAAATCTACCTGACTGCCTGTTTTCATACATTGTCCTCTTTTTATCTGTAAAGTGACTTTTTTAGACTTCAAATTTATGTATTTGTATTATTTAATGATTTTTTTTCCCTGATGTGTTTTAGGATATACTTCAGCAGGAACTCCATACAAAGTACCCCCCACCCAGTCAAATGGAGCACCTCCTCCTTACACCCCTACGCCCACCCCATACCCGACAGCCATGTACCCCATCCGCAGTGCCTATCCTCAGCAGAACATATACGCACAGGTGAGGCTGTTTTTAATGCAGAAGTAGTAGGAATCAGTCTGTGGTTAAAACTGTTTCTTTTACTGTTTCTCTGAAAGCTTCAGTAAATATAATAATAGCTAAATATGAACAATCTCACCTTTCACATCATCTGTTATTGTAAAAATCCTACTCCGTTCACGCTCTCATGGGTTTCTACCTCACAGGGAGCTTACTACACTCAGCCAGTGTACGCAGCTCAGCCACATGTGATCCATCACACCACCGTGGTGCAGCCCAACAGCATCCCCTCCACAGCGCTCTACCCCGCCCCCGTCCCCGTCCCCGCTCCTCGCAACAACGGCATGGCGGCCATGGGAATGGTGGCCGGGACGACTATGGCCATGAGTGCAGGTACAACCAACAGTCTATCAGATGTTTGTCTTTTAAGGTTTCTGCAAAATGTATAGCAGCTGCCTTATGCTATGTTCACACTGGACATTTGACACGCATTCAAGAACGCGGGTTCTTCTGTCATTTTTGTGAAACAAATGTGTTTAAATGTAATTTTTTAATAAACCATCAATGTTTTCAACACACAGAAAACAGTGGACTCATAAATAGAGGTTGTGTGTAGTGAAAAACACACATATGCATGCGTTTGCAAAGACTTTTCATTGGAAGTGGTCCCTTGAACGTTCATTGCTGTGAATGTAGCTTTAGAACGATAATTTTTCTATCATTTTGACTTTAAATTAACTTTACTTTGGTGATTTAAAGGGACCCTGTTGACAACACCCCAGCACGCTCAGATTGGAGCACATCCAGTTACGGTGCCAACCTACAGGCCCCAAGGGACACCTGGTTACAGCTACGTACCACCTCACTGGTAGAGCCCGCCCTTCGTGTAAGTGTCCTCCTATTTGTCTCTCTCTCTTCACGACTCTTTAAGCCTTAGTCACATGCCCCAATGCGGAGGATTGACCCGTAGGGGGGGCTGCAGGGTTTTGGGTCGTCTGGGTCCGTGGAGGGTCGTAGAGAGGAGCGGCTGAATCTTAAAGGGAGTGGAGGTGTGTCTTGCAGTTCCCTAGAGGGAGTAAAATGTGCACGAACATTTTCTCTTTACAGATTTACGAAGTGATTTTGTTCACTGCACAAACAGCTCGTATCCACCTGTGATTAAGTTGTGATCAGGGCTTTCTCTACCTTCCATCTCTGTCCAGTCTCTGTCCTCCCTTCTCTTCTTCTCTCTTTCATCTACCTGACCAACCTGTGCAGCCTTATTAAATCACTCACCTGCCTGTGTCTGTGCTCTTCTTTCCCTCCAGATCTGGAGTCCACCATCATATGCAACTGCTTAGATCTTACACGAGCTCCCAGTGGTAAACATGGGAACTCGGCACGTGTCTGCAAGAACAAACTAAAGTGCAACAGCCACTTTACTATCATTGTTATGATGCGACATTCTCTTTTTTTTTTCAAAGCTGCTTTTATTTTGTATTTTCTTTCTGTTCATTTGCCAACGAGTCATTAGCGTTTTGATTTTTGGTTTAAGTTGTTGATGTCCTCATGCTGTGTCTGTCATTGGAACTCCAGAAGGACTCGAACCATCACAGGCGTCGCTCGCTCCCGTTGTGTTGGGCTGTTTGTGGTCCTGCCTGCTGCTGCTGTTGCTGCTCAGTTTGGCTGGAATCTATAGGGCACTTACTCTTCATCATCATCATCATCTTCATTAGTCTCTGGACAGACTTTAGACTAATGCTGCCAAATTTTCTAACAGATATCAGCACAGGGTTTTGACATTAATAGGACTTTAATTTGTGTTTTTTTTAGTTGTTTACCATGATTAGCCATATTTCTTTTCCTGTTTTCTACCCTTTTGTTCATCCCTTTTTTCCTTTCCAGTCTGGTTTTTGGGTTGGATCTCATGTGTCTTCCAGCATGTTCGGCTGTCGGTCCGGCTGTCTTCACCCGAGTGTTAGTTTGTGCTGAGAGCGCTTACCGACCATCATTCAGCTAGTCCGACTTGTTCGTTGTACCTAGTACACACTGCAGAGAACCCCCCCCCACCCAGTTTCACGCTACATACTATGCAGGCTGGTATGTTGTGGCTCACCAACTTTGGAGATCATTCGGGGCGGTTTAGGTCACTTTTGTAACTGTACAAATGTTAATAGTAACAGAGTCAACAGCACACACACACACAAACACACACACAGGGGCTCCTGGTGTGTACGTTCACTTCGAGGCACTTACTGCTGTCATCACACAAAACGAGCAAATACGCGGGTGTGTTTGCGAGGACACCGCCCTCGCAGACGGAGCTTAAAGGGATCTTAGTGGGAGGTGGGGGTGAGAAAGGAGGCGGCGATGCCATGCTCACAGGCACTCCTGTAGTTCAAGGTACAAGACATCCCAGTTTGTGGCATTTTGCCTCCAAACAGACCGGATGTTTTGTACGTTGACTTTCTGTTTTCATGACATCTCCTCCGCCTTTCAAACAATAGAGATGCTCAGCGTTTTGCCTCAAAGGCGTCGGTCCCCGCCCGAACCGAACTCCGGCGTTGGTGGGGATTCATATTTAGGTGAGGCAATTTTCAGGATTTAAAAAAAATAAAAATAAAAAAAGATATTTGCAACCTTAACGGATTTTAGAGTACATGTGGGGATTAGAACATGCATTTACTGCGCGGGTATTTGTCTGAGGGGGTTCAATTATCGCAATAAATAAGAGGGAATGCCTCCAGCTGTTCACTTACAGTGGTTATTTTATCAGCATTTTTAATTGATTTTTATAAATGCTTGTTGTAATATCTAAACGTGGATTCGGAGCTGTTCTTTCAGCCTCCGTTCAATAATTATTCCAGTTACTGCTAAGAACATATCAAAAAGTTTGAATAACGTGAGGAAATATTGTACAACATAAGGTTTAAAAAGAAACTTGACTATGCTACTCTTAATTTAACGCTAAGTAAGAGGTACTTAGGCTTCGTAGTGCAGGACAGACGGGACACAGTACATTCAAATCAAACAATAAGGTTTGACGTTTTCTTAGTCCGGATGTTTGTAAACTTCATTTTGAAGGGCGTCAAAGATTTTCTTGATGTTACTCTTATTTAACCAAACCACTACGTTTGTCAGTATTTCTCAGTAAGATCTAGTTTCTTTCCCTCCTTCCCCTCTGGTCAGCTTAAATGCATTATATTCAGGTGTATTTCACTATAGCATTGGATATAAAAAACACATGCAGTATATTTATACAGCGAGTGGTACAGTACGGTACTTCTAGAGGAGCTTGGTTGCATCAGTGTGGCAGCTACTGTTTGTGCTTTTAAAGGAATAGTTTTTTTTCTGCATCTCTACATATCCACATGAGGAGGAGGAGTCCATGCAAGTGAGCCTGTGGAGTCGCCCCCCCCCATCCCATTTTTAGGACTGTTGCCTGAGTTTGCTGAAGGATGTAGCAGTGAAACCTCTTTTCACGGAGTGAGAAAGCCAGCTTTTTCCTGTCTCGTTTTCGTGCCATATTTTGACCAATTGCTGTTCAGTAAATGAGTTTCTTCTTCTTCTTCTAAATAACTGGTAAAGTCCTTGTTAATGTCTAGTTTCTTGTGGATCTGTGTTTCTTCCTGTTGCTGTCCTATTTCTCATGTGACTGATGCCGTCTGACTTCTTGTTTTTTTTTTTTTTTTATCAACACAAAATGATGTTTGACTTCTTCCTGTCTTCTCGCCTCCTCATCCCTTTCTTTGCTCTGACATCCCAAAATAATAATCTCCCATTGGTCTTTGATCCACGTCACCATGGACGGCGGCATTGCCGTGGTTTCAGGCTTTGAGCCGACGGGAATAACTCTTCCTTGCTCATTATCGCTCTGATCGAGGTGTTTCTGGGGGCCATAAGCTTCTTTTTTACGGATAATTTGAGGGCATTTTCATGCCGTTTCCTACGCAGAGACGAGGATTCCTCCAGACTGTCCAACAGTTCTGGTGTGGATGCTCGGGTCTTCTTCTCCAGGACGGTGTAACCGCCTCCTCGTTTGACTCCATTCCTTTTCCACTCACTTATTTCAATTTGCACTTAAGTGAACGTAAATATTCAAAGACATTCAGTGGGGGGGGTTGGCGTGTCTTAATTATGGATCATCTTTTCCTGTTCGTCCTCTAAACCTTCCTGTTTCATTTCAATCACTTTTAAAGTGAAACCACAAAGAGCCTCTTCTTCTTTTCCTTTTTCTCCTTTTTTTTCGCCTTGCAGTTGCTAAGTCTTAGTTTTTCTTAATAAAAAAAAACACTACTATCACAATGAATAGTGGGCTCTTAAATGTCTGATGTTTTGCTGCAGCCTTTTCATTTCGATTTTGTCAGATATCTCTTGGTTTGATTGGACACTAAATGTGATGCAAAAAGTGGAAATTCCTCGTCTTCCAAAAAAAAAAGAAAAAACCCGTGCTCGTGTCCCCGTCGGGCCGACCGAGTATCCAGAAAAAGCCCGTCTTTGGAAGTTTTCGTTTGGTACACAGTTTGCACATGCTATGGTATTTCTGTTACCGTAAGGTTGTGTTTGAAACTGAAGCCCAGCGTCTGTTCAGCGTTGAGAGAAGTGTATGTTCGCTATTCGGTCCAGAGTGAAGGACCTGCATCAGGCTTGTGATATGAAGTGTAAATTTGTTTTTAATTTTTTTAATGTTTCTTTTATTTTTTTTGTTGTTGTTTTTTTTTCTTCTTTTTTAAAAGATCAGTTAGTGATCTTAGTACTATAACTAAGCCAAGTTTGTAATTGTATATTTACTGTAAAATGTAGAACATTAAATAACTATTAAAATTTTCCTATAAAAGGACACCTGTGTTTGTTGACTCTTATTCTGTGATAGTGAGGAAAACGCGTCACATCCCGGCTTTTTCTCAGTCCTTGCTGCAAAAAGGGGAAGGTCTGCGCCAGAACAAAACACAATGACTTACTTTACATCAAGAAAAACACTGACAGCTGCTCTTTCACTTCTCTGTGGAACTTTCTCCAGACGTCCGACTTTAGCAACTCCCAACAGATGACCGACCCAAGGCGGGAAGGTCAAGCGTCTCTGTGCCAAAAGGCTTCACAGAATCATTAAGACTCAATCGATGAAAGGTTGAAATAAAAGCAGAAACTGGTGTGTTCAAAACAAAATCTCTGCATTATTTTTATGGAGGTCCCACAGCAGTCCTGGATCGTAAGACCACATTGCTTTTGTCATTCTTGCACTTTTGAGCAAAAATTTGTAAGGAAGACATAAAAAAATGGACGAGGCCCAAAAAAACCCCAAAAAGTCTTAATTCAATCACACAGGGGGCCAAAATCCAAAACACACTTTAGGTCGCAGGCTGAACAGGATGAACATTTATTAAACACATTAAAACTGTATTTTTTAGACTTTAAAAACATACATTTTTAACATAAATAGGAATAGTAAAAAAGCAGGAATATTATTCCAATATTCAACTCTCCATAAAAATATATTTTTGGTCAAAATTACACAGTTTAGAAATAAACACAAGATAGTATTAGGCCATTAATAACATTTATATGAACTGTTAATAATAATTTGATACACGTGCACTAATGGAACCAAAACACACATATCAGGGAT
>NC_050524.1:21499754-21503303 GCF_002922805.2 Oryzias melastigma | reverse complement strand
AAAAACATACATTTTTAACATAAATAGGAATAATAAAAAAGCAGGAATATTATTCCAAAATAAATCAATATTCAACTCTCCATAAAAATATATTTTTGGTCAAAATTACAAAGTTAAGAAATAAACATAAGATAGTATTAGGCCATTAATAACATTTATATGAATAATAATAATTTGATACACGTGCACTAATGGAACCAAAACACACATATCAGGGATATGCAAAGGAAGTTTTGAAATCATTATGGGATGGTCACATGACCTACAACTTTGTGGAATTTTGTGCCAAAGTGAAATTTTGCAATTTTTTGCACAATATGGGAAAAAAACTTTTTCTCAAAATTTCCCTCACATGCTATCAGATTAATCCTACAACCACAACTGAAGTTTCATTGACTGGTGTGGTTAGATCACAATTGTACTGTTTCCTTGTTGCTTTCACATTTGTACCAAATTTGTACAAATTTTAGTTTGTGCGGTTAATCCCTGGCTCAAGCTGAATGAAAGGATATGTCATGAGATAAGAACAAATTAGGAATGATGGCAAGGTTAAGAAAAACGTCTGTTGCCAAGGAAATCCACAAATTCACTTTTGTTGATTCTTCTAAAAATTACATAGACCTGTTTGTCACCACCAGGTGACCAAAAGCTAAAATGGTTGCTATGGAGATAAACCAACAGAAAAGACGCCATTTTGGTCAGTTTGTCACATGCAGCTCTAACCAAAGTGCGGGAAGCAGGTAGTTCTTGCAGTTTGGATGGGAAAAACAGCTGAATTTTTTTAATATATTTTTATTGCCTTGGGTCATTTGTACTAGCATACAGTTTATATGAGTATAAATGTACCAATCAGATGAATCAAAAATGTGGTGCTGAACATGAAACTTTAGTTTATCATGAGATAATGATTGTAAATGAGCAACAATTAGAAACTATATTTTCAAGCCCTACATAAACCCTACATTTTATAGACGCTTACAGCTTTATTAAATCAGTTTAAGGATTTTTTTAACATGTTTTGTCTTATAAAGGACTGGTGTTCCTATTCTGGAGCTGCAGTTATGACCACAACACAGTGGTTATGTTAACATAACCACTAATATAATAACAGGATAATAAATCAGTGCTTTTCGGGTGAGTTTTTTTGTTTTTTTGAAAAGGGGGTTGGCCTAAAAATGACTGTCTGGATCCTGACAGTAGGCTCAGCCATTGCAAAATTTCCCGCTAAGCTTTGAGCAACGCTGCAACTTTGTCCGCACATGCCTCTGTTTCCACATCAGCAGGGAAGTGATTCAGAAGTACGTCTGCTGCAGAAGCTGAACGCCTGAGACCATTCTTAGAAAGATTTTTTTTTTTTTTGTTTGCTTTGAAGATTTAAATTAATGTTGGTTTGTTATTCTGCTTCCTGGAAATAAATTACTGTTTTTTAAAGGTTTTACGTAAGGGTTTTTTTCTTATATTTTATTTTTTATATATATATCTCATAGAATAAAGTGAATAATGGTGTGTAACTGCATTTGTTCTCCATCTGGATCCTCAGACTTAATTCACTCACATGCAGACAGAAAAGCACTTTAATCTCATTCAGTCAATGTTTTAACAAAAATATACAGAAATGCAATACTTTAGTGGACAAATATAGACCAGGACAGAAATGTTATGACTTGACCCCATGTATTTTTTTATTTTAAAGTTCTCCTTTTGGATATTAGCTCCGTTACTGGAAAGGTGACGGTGAAGTATGAGAAAATAAAAAGTTTATATGCCAAAAGATTGCAAAATCTAAATTAAAGTAAAACAAATGTCAATTTTAAAGGTAAAACAATGATATTTAACTTTACTTATTGTGGTGTGGAGGTCACATAGAACCAGAGTAGACACAAAAAGGCCCCAGATGATGGATGATGGTAAATACCTGTCCAGCTTTAAGCTGCATTGTGTGTGAGTGTAAATCCAACAAACCTCCCTCCAGCCCGTTTACGAGCTTTGTTCAGACAGGAAGCGGATGCTGCGTCGGAAGCTGTGATGTTGACCCCAGAGGAGAACTATAAAAACCTCATAAAATTCCCATAAGTAACACGGCTGACACTTCTTAACTATTCCTAGGAAAACTCCGTATTCCCAGCAGAGTTTGCTCTTGTTTAAAGACAGGACGCCCAGCGTAAACAGAAAGGTTTATCACACCAAACATTCTCGCTCCTGGTTTGTTATTAAGTTTATTTCTGCCTCAGTTTACAATTTAATCTGATAAGAAGTTCATGAAAGTTATTTGGGTTTATTGTCACAAAGCGTTTGAAGACCTTTGATCAATGCACATAAAATAAACATTTATCTGATTTCTGAAATGTTCTGAATTATCTCTGCTTTCTCTCAAATGCACCAGCAGCTTCATCCTTTATGGTGGAGGAGCTGCAAAGAAAAACAGCTGCAGAAACCTCCATGCAGCTGGGATGATCGTTTACAGTAACACCAGGATGTAAGAAAATAGGAATGATGACTCCCTCTGGGACTTGTAAGTGCTGAAACAGACCAATAGAAAGTGAGTAGATCATAAATAAATAGAGTTAATTTCAAACGTAGCAACAAAATCCAGGATCAGAGTTTATTCAGTAAATAAACACATCTGTCAAACAGGTTTTTCTGTGTCTCTGATTCCTCTCAACATCCTGTTTGTTCAGGTTTGTTTTAATAACCTCACAAGTTTTTTATGACGATATTTTATTAAATACAGTTATAAAACTGGGTTACTTTAGTCCATTGTGTCGCTGTGTACTACTACAGTTTCTCTTAGGCCATAATTTGTCCTTCTATTTATTTATCAAAGATTTAATTTTTTTTTTTTTTAGTGTTTGGCTGTGATTACAGATTAGTGTTTTATATTTCTCAGAATTTATACTTTTCTTTTCTACAAAAGCTGAGAGTTCAAAGGTGTGAAATGGGGAAACTAAATTAAAAATAAATTAACAATGCATTTAATTTTAAAATAATTAGTCTATTTAAAACAAAATAATACACTCTGTCACATATTTTCATGTGTATTGCAGAAAACTAGGGCGAATCTGAGACTGAGTGAAGCGGTTCTGCTCAGACAGAGACCAGAACCAGGCTTTGATGTATAGAACTGAGTCCACCTGTAGATGTTTGAGATTTAGTTTTCACTGGAATATATTTAGTAGATTGACTGAAACGTGCTCACATGGAGAAATTATTTTTTTTCTATTCTGCGCATGGTGGCACAACGCCACGCGCGTTTACGCACAGCTTGACGCGGCGCAGTGATCTGGCGCCTCTGCAGAAAGTAGATCCGAGACACGCGAGCGCAGAGTTTAAAGCTCACCTGTCAGTGGAGGAGTGGACTACGGGGAAGTTTGTGCTCGTGGCTCAAAGAAGAAGAGGAGCAAGCCGGGATTACATTTTGGTTTATCTTTAACTTTATAGGTAAGTCTATATTTTCGTTTCTGTTTTGCGAACTCTGCAGAAAAATCCTGGAGAGGAACTGGATCTGTTCACATCCAGCTCTTCCAAACTTCTTCTCGGGTTTATGAAACT
>NC_050524.1:21479928-21499634 GCF_002922805.2 Oryzias melastigma | reverse complement strand
TAAGTCTATATTTTCGTTTCTGTTTTGCAAACTCTGCAGAAAAATCCTGGAGAGGAACTGGATCTGTTCACGTCCAGCTCTTCCCAACTTCTTCTTCTCGCGTTTATGAAACTGTTTTAAGGAAAACCAGAAAAAAATCCTGTGGATGGAAGTCCTGAAACAACAGTTTATTCTGCATTCAGAAGCATCTATTTATTGTATTTCTATTTCAAATATTAAATAACATGTAAGTGGTTCTGTCTAAAAAAAAAGTCAGATTCAAACTAGTTTATATATTTTTTATAAGCAACGACTAACCAGGTTGATTTCCTTCCAAGTGTGAGATTCGGATCATCGTTGTGAGATTCGGATCATCGTTGACTCAGGTGTTGCAGGCATGCACAGGACAGACTATCAGATCCGTTGGGGTTGTGTTTTGCTGACTGAGACCTTTCTCTTTTAGAAGATTTCCTCAACAGCAGAAACCACAGACAGACTAACAGATATTTAGGACTCTCAGGAGCATTTGATGGGCTTCTTGGACCTTTAAGGCGCTTATTAAGGTGTTGCAGAAACTTCCTGCAGTAGAACTTCAGGAAAACATGTTTTTGATCCTCTAGATTAAAGCTAACCATTAATAAGTATTTTTTAGGAGCAAAAACAGATGCAAACACATAGTTAAAGGGAGAAAATGTTTGTTTTTGTTAAACATGTGTTGTTACACTGGTAAATGTGAAGGTTTTGATTCGATTTAGGAAAGAATTGTGTTGGTTTGAGGTTCTATTACTTTGCCTTCATGTTGGTGCATCCATGATGAAGGATGGTTGAACTCATGCTGATCTTTAGTAGAAGATATGTGCATTTCATTTTTGTGCAGTTCAGGAAAGGGTCTGAAATCGACATTGCGTCCTCCGAGGACTGAAGGAGAGAGGATGCTGATTTTACTGTACTTTAATGCACTATTTTACAGCACTATCTTTTAAGACAGAATCCAAATTAAGACTTTCAATTCTCAAATTTCATCTACCGTGCTTTTAATCACCGTTTTTTGTCAACAAACAAACAAATAACTGAGCACTTCCTGTTTTTTGTGCCTGTTTAGCAGACAGACACAGCATAAGTGAATTTCTGTTTTCTGGTCCCTAATTATCCTGACGATCCGCCAAATTAATTACAACACATGTCCTGCTAATTTATTTAATCAACTTAGAGCTTTATGTTTTATGCAAATATGGAATCAGAAGAGCACTGATCCAGAGTTAACCACACATTCGCTTCACCATGATAGGCCCCAGCAACCCTATGTTTGCAAACAGAAACACGAATGATTAATTTGAGATATCCAGGTAGTGTTTTTATTTATTTATTTATTTATTGTCAAACAGAACTAAACCAATTTTATCAGAGTGGATGGATCCTTAAAACATCTTAACCCATTGTTGCCTGAATTTATTTCTAGCTATGGAAAAAAAAAATCATATGTTAAATTAAATTATAGGGTAACCAAACACTAAATTAACTTTTTTTTAATGCCTCTTGACCTCTATAAATGGGGCTTTGAAAGTGCTGTTTGTTGGTCCTTGCAACATTTTTGACAATTTAAAATAAACTTGTTTAATTCCTGAAATTATAGTCTAAAACGTTCAATAGAATGAGGTATTACAGTTGAAGTTTGTGACTGGTCAACTGGTGTAAGTCCCACATCTTTTCAGAAGTTTCACGTCATCGTGCTCTGCAGCTCCATTATAAAAGCCCCGCTCATCTTTATTCTGTGATGCTCGGTTGTTATCGTGTTAGCTTTAGCATGACTCATATTTTTGTTACCTTAGGCTGCCAAAAATCTACTGGCTTGCACAACTTTCCAGTGAAATTATATGTTAGACAACAGTGTTTTAGAGGAATTACCATTGAATCCAGCAAACTCCGTCCTGGTGATGGATTTCTAACGAACGTTTCTCTTGGGACTGTTAGCTTAATACGTTAGCCTTCATTAGCTTATGATGCTAGCCTCATTTTACCACTCAGACACAGATCTCCTTCAGTCTGGACCATGAGCGCCTGCCTCTGGAGAAGGTGGAGGAGAAAAATCCTCAATCTCCACAGGGAGTTCTGAGGCGAAACTGGCATCACTTTGCTCAGTATCAATCTTCATGTTAAAGATGCAGACGTTACCTCAAGCTAACCTCACTGTCACTGTCAATCACAGATGCAAACCACACGTCCCCGCTCAGCCCGCCCCTTGCTGAGAGTGGAGTCAGCCTCAAACTATCCTGTAATGTTACCCTTTAAGATCATTTTGTTGTTTGATATATATTTGCATCAAAAGGTCTTTAATTTGACTAAAATAAGGTCTTATGGACCTGTAACTCTTGTTACAAAAAAAAAAAAAAATTAACCTTTCCATGACACCTTAAAATAACAAACTGGGGTAAATTGTTTAACCTTGGGGCTAATTAGCTCATGCTTGTCAGTGCAGGAAAATGTGAAGGTGTAATTCATGGAGAAATCGTTTATTCTTAAAACCGGTTATGAAGCAATACGGTTTTTGCCGAAAGACATTTAAATTTGGCACAATGGGGATGGAATCGAAAGCGTAGAGCAAGAAACAGCAGACTCCAGCTTGTTTAATTTGTTTTAAGAATACGCTCTTAAATGAGATTTTAAGTGTTCTTAAAGTCCTTAAATTTACCTTTTGTAAATCAAACCCCGATTTATTTGTTCATTGAAAAGGGAAATTAGAAGTCAAAGCCCTACGACCTTGAGGTGATCCTGTCTGAAACTGGTCAGAAGAAAACAGTTTTTTACTGTAAATGATCCCAAAAAACTGAGACCTAATCACTGTTTGGTCTCAGTTATTTTCATTTTGTGTCATGGAAAAAGGAGGAAATTTCACACCTGAGAAAATTTCTCAATCTTGACATCGTGACAGCATTGTAATGTGAGCAGGCTGGTTTTTGAGTGTGCAGAATAGAAGACTTCATAAAAACTCATAAGAGACATTTTAAAATGTATCATAAAGAAAAAAAAGGCTGTCTGAGTTTGAACTAGAGTCAGTTTGTTTCCAACAGTTCATCTTCATTTGATTCTGTCTACAATTCAAATATTAATTCATTTTTCAAATTTAAAGGCTAAACATAATTTTTTCAGAATCTGTTTATCACATACCTACTGATTTAGACTAAACAACGGAGGAGCTTTCACACAAAAAAAAGAATTCTTACATTGAAAACTAACAGAGAAGGCTTTTTTTGCTTGGAAAAAAAATGTAAAAATTGATTGAAAAAGTTTGTTGGTGCATAAATCCAGCCATGCTGATGTCCTTCTTACTCCCAGAAATATCAGAGAGGAGAAGAAAGGGCTTCAGAGTAACCCTGCATTGTTTGGGACTCCTGCATCGCCCACTGACAGCAGATGATCAGGTTGCGATCTTCACCTGGGACCCAGAACTACGTTTTGCATTTCAATCAACCAAACCATGCAGAGGCCGCATTCCGTCTACACGCAGCACGCTCTGTGTGTCAGCCGCGTTGTGTATACAGAGACAACAATGTGCAGGCAAAGATGGAGGCGTTTAAACGCGGCCCGTTGCCGTGGCAGCAGCTGATGGAGGAATGCAGCCCCATCATCTGCAGGATCAGCTAAGAGAAGGACATACTTCAGGAATGTTCTCGCCACGACAAACACAAAAAACAAATTTATTAACCTAACTTTGAGTTACTGCACAACTTTTAATCCAAACTTTTAGGGCGTGGCTCCATGTCATCAAATCTATTCAATTATCTTTGTTTTTTAAGAAGGATCTCTTCCAATTTCAAAAAATGAGATAATTTACAGAAAGCAGTGGCTCACACTAACATCTTTTAAAAGTGTGCACGTTTTCTGTTATAAAATAACTCAGACTTCAGCTAAAAAATTGTTTTAGAAATGGAAAAATTACATTTCAACTCATCAAATACGATAATTTGATTATTAAAAAGCTCATCCTCCAAAATGAGAAACAGAAGCAGCTTTTGCAGATGCTTGTGCATCTCATATTTTAGGAAAATGATTTTGTGTCTGTCAGTAATGAGGGACTAAATGAGCCAAATGCCGTTTACTTGATTAGGAAATGACTCCGGATGAACACGCCGACCTGAGCAGAGAGGTCAGCGGCAGCTTTGACTTCAGAGAAACACAAGTTTGGACACATTTGGGTTTGAAACTGACAACTCTTTGCTTGACTTCATTCAACAAAACCCTGACGGGACCGACGTGCCGGGTCGTCTCTGAACGCCTAATGAGGCTCTGATGCCAAATTCTAAAGACAACGAGCGTCAACACGTTTCCCTTCGTGTCACAGCAGGACACAGCGAAGATGTTTGCGCTCACGGCTCTGGGTCAGAGAATCAAATCAGGAAAGCAAGGATTAGTTAGTGTTTGTGTGACGCTGCTGGAAATCCAACAGAGCAGATGTTCTGTTGTTGAATCCTTTGGAAAGCAGAAACTCAGAGGGAAGCTTCTGATTGGTTAGTGTAACGGTCACACAACTTTTTTAACCCACTATTATGTCTGTACTTATTTCTAGTTTTCTTCTTGAGAGTCTGTCTTCACAAAACAAACATGGCTTCTTTCTGTGGGCACACATGTTACAGAGCTTCTGTGGGGAGTTTGTTGTAACCCCCCCTCCCTTAAATCTGACTGACATCTCCTCATGATTAGAAACATGGCTTTTAAATTTAAAAATAAAATGTAAATTGAGTTTAAGGTTAACTGATTTTGTTCAAAAAAAGGTGTAACTTCTCTAAATTTCTCTAAATTTATATTATTTCTGGTTTTGTTTGTAGAACATTACCTCATGAAAATTTAAACTTTTGTTTTAATTTAACTCCGTAGGACCAACTTTGGCTACAGTTTATTATTTTTTTTTGGCTTTTTTCATTTTATTATGATTAATTTTTTTCATCATTTTTTTCCTTTTTCATTTTTATTTTTTACGCTCTACTTTTTTACTTTCTATATATATATATGTGTGTGTATTTTGAACTTTCTGAACACTGTTTATTTTATTATATATTACTTTAAGAAACATTTTTCAAATTATTTGGGGGGGTTTCTGCCACTTTTCACATTTTTATTTTATTGTAGAATTTATTTTTATTTTTTATTATTTTTTAGAATGTTTTTTATTTCAATTTTTTGTAGGCTATTTTTGACACACAGTAAATCAAGAAAAAAATGCTTATTGTTTAGTTTTTCTTTTTGGCAACTTTCTACGAGGCACAAGGACATCTATTAGATACCTAAAATCATCTACTGCAGATATCTACAGTACATTTCTGAAAACTCTATCTTGTTACTCTATTATTACTCTATTAGAGGTCTACCAATATTTTTCTGAAAGATATCTGCATGTAGAGGTCTACTACACATCTACCTTTAGACATCTAATCTTGGGGTATTTTAAGATCCTTATTATAATAATTTTTAAACAATTACTAGTTAGAAAAAATAAATACTACAAATTTACAGCTGTCTTAAGAATCCCTTTTGGGGTCACAGGTTTGCTGGTTCCAATCCTGCTACCGTTGAAGGTAGAGTACACCCTAATTAGGTCACCAGTTTGTCACAGGACCACTTCCCAGACAGCAGTTAACCTATGAAATATGTTACTGAACTGTGTGAGGAAGCAGGAGAAGATCCACACCTGCAAATGCAAACTTCTTCAGAAAGGTCCCAGCTGGGATTTGAACCAGGATCTAGTGCTATTCACTGCACCACGATGCAGCCAGAAAACTAGTAATCACAAAGTTCTACATTCCAAGAAGTAGCAACCATTTCTACTGAGATTCACTTGGGATTAGATGTCTTAGACACTTGCATCAAAACAACAATCCAACATATTTATTTCTGTTTAGATGTTGGATTGGACATGCTTTGGACCATGTAAGTGGGTAGAAAAGCACAACACAAGTATACGCCATGTACCATTACCATTTACATCTAAAATATCCAATGATTAGATCTCCAGGTAGACGTTTAGAGACCTCTCAATGCAGAACACTATTGATAGACATCTGATAGAGTAACAACATAGAGGTGTCTGAGATGTCCGTAGGATAGACGTATATTAGTTATCTAATAGGCATTTACAGTCAATGTCTAGTTACTAAGCTCAGTGGCCTCGTGGTAGAGTGTCCGCTGTGAGACTCAAAGTTCATAAGTTCAAATCCAGGCCGAGTCATACTAAAGTCTATAAAGATAATAAGATGCAATTCCTCCCTGGTGGACTCTCAGTATCCAGATGTTGGATTGGGGAGTTAAACCCCCTAACTGCTCCTGAGTGTGGCTGTATCTGGCTGAATGCTCCCCCAAATGCAGAGAACAAATTTTACACACCTAGGTGTGCGACAACTAAAGAAACTTTACTTAAACTTTAATAGACATTTATTGTGCATGTATATTAGATGACTAATAGTCATCTTCAATAGATGTGGGAGAAACTATCCAAATGGCTTGTTTACAACAAGCAAGGCATGATGGGATCTTGACACAATTAGCTGTGGGAAAGTCGTCTGATAGAGATCTAAACCGTGATATGCAATAGAATTCCTATGAATAGATCTCTATCAGATACATAATGCTGTAAACTTTGAAATAGCCCTGATTTAGATATCTAATAGATGTGTCGTGCCTAGTGGGTGGTAGTTGTTGCTACCCAAAATGAACAAACAAAAACAAAAGTCTTAATAAATGTTAAAGCCTAGAATGAAATTGTTCTGGGGTTAAATAAATTTGATTAAACCTGGCCATGGCCGAAGAGTAGCCGGGATTAGCTCCAGCAACACCATGATCCCAAAAGATATTCAGTGAGTTCTCAAGATACATGAATAGAAATTTGACTAAAGTGAGAAAACGTTTTATTCTTAAGCACATATGTTTACAATATTAGCATATCTGCCCCCCAGCTTCATTTCTCATCTAAAGCTTTGAAACCTTCATTTTTATTTCTGTCTTTTTGGTGAATCGGAAAGCGATTTCCCTCCCAGCTGCATGAGTCAGGATATGAGGGCAGAGAATGATTTGATCTGCGTCTTTGTTTGGAGTCATCAGGGACAGTGGAGATCACTGATAGGACAGAAATGAGGGTTGAAGAGCTCCTGTCCAGCCTGAATGTCGGAGGTGCAGAGCGTCTCTGTGGTGTTGTTCCTGGGGCCGTATCTGCCAGAAGCCCACGCTTTCAGATAAGATGTCCTGCAGTGAAGCTTTCTCCTGAAGCTGCTCAGACAAACACTGACTGGCTGCAGAAAGTTGGCCGTGTTTGTTTGTGAGGGTTTGAACATCCAAACCAAAGATCTGATGTCCTTTATTTACTTTTACCTAAAGAAACCAACTGTCTTCATGATGTTTTGACTGAATTTTCACTGTTTATTAGCCTTCAGTAACAATTGAGAATCTGGATTCAAACAGTAGCAGCAGCAGTCTGTTTAAAGATGAAGTTGTGTTTGTCTAATCTGGGATAAAAACTGTGATTCAGGAAAATAAATGATTATTATAGATATGTTTATTATAGTCTTTTTCACGTAAACTTTAAATGGTATTGAATTATTTTTTTGAATATTTGAAATGTTTTATTTTCATCAAATATTCTTGAATTGTATGGTTTTTATTGGGAAGAATTGAAAGAATGCAGATTCTGGTTCTGCTTTTACGAATATATGGAGTGAAAATAGTCTCTTTCAATTTGTATGTGTGTAATTCTTGATTTGTAACTCATGCAATAGATGTTGTGCATTACTGTGTGCACTTTCAATTGTTTATTCACATGTGCAAAAATGACTAAATACAATTTACACACGTACAACTTTAAATTCCAGCAGCTTAAAACTAACTACACATAAATATCTTTAAAAAGTCAATCACCTGATACACACACACACAAAACCGCATTTACCCACATATCAGATGTGAGTCTATTTCCTCATCTCCAAGTTTCATGTGTAAACGATGTGTTTAAATGCTGCTAGAAAGCTGGGTCATCAGAGTTTCATTATCAGCTGCTTTGAACTTAGATTGTGAATAATTTCTGGTGAAAACTTTACAATATATGGAAATAAATTAGACTCATCTGATGTGTGTGTAACATGTCCTGATTCTTGATTTGTAACTCCTTTTGTGTGTGGCTGTGTGCACTTGCAAGTGTAAACTTACAAATTACAAAAAAAATAAATACATGCAGAGACAAGTTACGAATCAAGACTTACACACACACAAATCTAAGGAGTCTATTTTCTTTCCATACAACTGAATTTAAATAGTTTGGATGCTCTGACTTTACGTTTGTTGTAGTGGGGGCTGATGAGACGTCTTGACGTAGAACATCTGTGTGGTTATAAAGCATTAAAGCTGCTTAAAGATGGAAGGTCCTGTGCGTTTCAGTTTCCTGAGGCGCCGTCAGTCCTCCTACCACCGTTTAAAAATAGTCTGGTGTCACACACTACTGTTCCTACAGACCTTTGGGTGGGGGAGGGTCTGCACGTGCACGCTCGTGTGTGCACATGTGCACACATTCCAGAGAGCGCGAAGGAGAGACCAACAGCCTGCGGCAGGCGGAGTGTTGCACTTTAGACAGTCTGTGCCTTGTGTCAGAGGAGGGGAATTAGCTCAAATGGTAGAGCGCTCGCTTAGCATGCGAGAGGTAGCGGGATCGATGCCCGCATTCTCCAGAGAGCCTGAAAAGGTTCTTCTTTTTTTCCCTAGAGCTGAAGTACTTTCAACCTTCAATAGATTAAAAGGATTATATGGAGTCAAATTTGGATCATTTTTACTATAAAATTAGGCACAGCATGGAAAATTTGAAAAGTCTGAATTGAAACTGTAAACTGATAGTGAAGAAGGAAAGAAGTGGAGAAAAAAATAAGTTGAAAATACAACACAACAGTTGTTGCAACCAAACAAGATTTTTTATTTGATAACAGTTTTTTAAAGATTTTTCATTCAAGTTTCAAATTTCCTTTTTTCAAATTTAAAGTAAATATGTTTTCAATTTAAAAGTTTTTAATCATTCCTTTAAGCTTACAAGTTCTTTCATGTTAAAAACTGTTTCTTTTTTCTTTTTTTTAATTTACAAAGTCTGTTTTTTAAATAATTGATCCTAATTTGACTCCATAGTTTCCAGCTGATCACTAAGTTAGTTCAAGATCTCTGCTTTCAAGTGTGTGTGATCATGCAACCATCTGTGGGTCAAACTACATCTGTAAAGCTACGTTCACCGTGTCTGGGTTCACCAGATAAACCAGCTACACCTAATGCAAGTCCCTGATTGGTCAAAGTTTGACCTAGCCTAGCTAGCAAGTGGCCGCTTCCATTGAAAAGTCTATAGGTTTTGGGCTTCTGCGTTCAAAAATCTTTGCTTGTGCATTGATATGCAAGTTCTCAAGTACAAAATGCACAACCTTTGAACACATGCTGAGAGTTAAACTCCTTAAATTTTGACCATTCAGGGACTCAGATTTGGTACTGGTGTCTGAATGCATCCTTCACTTCACTTAAAGTGAATCTGAGTTCTCTTCCCTGATTATCTGGAGCACAGAACCTGGTCCAGGACCAAGAGTCACTCTTTCGAAGTG
This sequence comes from Oryzias melastigma, assembly GCF_002922805.2. Classification (NCBI taxonomy): domain Eukaryota; kingdom Metazoa; phylum Chordata; class Actinopteri; order Beloniformes; family Adrianichthyidae; genus Oryzias; species Oryzias melastigma. Next base: position 21,490,050 of record NC_050524.1, on the reverse strand, counting down.
GCCTTGGTTTATTTTGAATTGGACTGAGTTTCGGCTTTAGAGTTTCCACAGTCTGAATAGTCTCCAAGCTTGGAGCGCAACACCTGGATCAAACAACCACCGGGCATTATGGGATGTAAACAGAATAGAAAAGAAACAACCACGAACTGTGGACAAACATGGAGCAACAATAACTTCTAGAAGTTTGGTGATATTAAATTAAATGTAGGCTCATTAAAATAACTTCTAACAGGATAAACTGTGCTTCTCACGATGCTTTCTCAGCGATGTCATTAACACCGTTGGCTCCTCAGTCTTGAAGGTTATGGTACCAAAGTAGCGGTAATAAATGTTGAACCTGACATCGATGCAGACGTTTAAAATTGGTCTGCGAAATATAAAGTTAGCCTGTTGCTTTGCCCCGCCCTCGTAATTCCTGGCCAATGAGCAACGACATCCTTCATCACGTGTTTTTGTTTACAAGCTTTAAACAGAAATGTCCGGTTGAAAGGCAGTCTGAATCCAGACCAAACGAAAGGTTCAGGACTCGATCTGGACCAAATTGAGCAAACTGTCCAGACCAATGGGCTTTTCCTGTCTGAATACACCCGAAGTTTATCCTCTGGCAGCCAGTGGAAAGACCTCAGAACTGGACTGACGTGGTTCTACTTTTTTGGTCCTTGTGAATACACTGTAATGTGCTGTCCTCACAACTTGTGACTTAATGCTGCTAGACAGCAAACAAACTTTCTATTCTTGCAAAAAATACTTATTCACTGAAATGAAACGGAAACGTGTGTTCACAAACATTAGCTTTCTGCAACAAAAGTACGACAGGCCTATTGTTAATTCACAACTTGTAAACAATATTTTATACTCAACTTACAAAGACTGAAAATTCCCAACACTCGCGTGCACAGAGCCGACTCAGCACGAACCGCATCTCCCGTGAAAATGTGCTCGATTTAAACTTTAAAACCCACGGTGAGAGCACTCACTCTGACACAAATTTAAATCTGAAACTTCACTGAAATGACAGATGTCTCACTCTGACAATTTATTGGGAAACAGAATCTTAAGCTTAGTTTACACAAACAAAATTCTTTTTTTTAATATAATATATTTAGATATAATACTATATTTGAAATCTCCAGTCTCTGAACTCACCAGTGTGTTTTTCAGTCGTTTACAATGGAGTAAGAATTACGTCAACCCACCATTTGTATAATTTTCATTCTAAATTTACCATGACGTTTTCAATAAATGTTTTTTAGCTTTGAAATTTTCTAAAACAAACATCTCAAGACACATAAATGTCACTGGAATAAATCCTTGGAACATTTTATATAGTTTAGTGAAGTTTTTACCATTTTCTTAGGCATTTTTCATTTTATTTTGACCTATTCTTGTCTTTGGTGTTGAAACTAAACATTTGTATTTATCATCTACATGATAGATCATTGTTTTAAACCATAAACATGTCTTAATATCTTTTTTTTTGGGCGGGGGGGTCCTCACAATTGAGTTTTTTGTACAGTTTTATTCTTTTTGTAAAAGTGTTTCATATAGTATAAAATGTAAGATAAATATGAAAAAAGAAGCTGAGATTCTACTAAAAAATTGTTATCAATGATTAAGAAAATGCTAATTGTAAAATAGTGAAAAAAAAAAACTCAAAAAAAAAGCTTTGTACTAGTACGGTTAGTCTTGGCAGGCGGGGGGCCCATTTGTGGCCCTCTGCACAGATCACTGTTACTCAGGAGGCAAATTTAGTTGTCATGGGGCATGCACACATGAGTCCTGGCTGTCACTGAGAGTGTAATCTGAGTTTATGGACTGAATCTGGTTTCCTGCTCCGATACTTCATACCTGCAGCATCAGCTGACTGTTGAGAAGAGTAGAAACTGTTCCTGCTGCACATTGGAGCTTCCGTGACTCTCTATGGTAAATCATGTATGCTTAGGGTTTTTTTTTACTGTTGTGCAGAAAGGAAAGTGGAGGATGAGGCTGCAGTGTACGACCTTTTCTTTTTCAGTAAAAAAGAAGCATAAAAAGTGTGAAAACAGAACAGATTTGATTGTGAGGTTTGACCTGGGATAACTCCTGATCACATGCAGAATCTCGTTTTAAATGTTTTTGGTGTTTTTAAAACAGCATTTGTATCAAATTATTAATTTAAAATTATTATTAAATTATTATTTTGGCTAAAAACAGCACTGGAAACACATTAACCCAACAAAAGTGGAAGACAGATGCAGAACTTGATAATGAAGACCCTCATCCCTTAACCCAGATGCATCCCAGTTGTCCAACCATCTCTAAATACAAGAAACCATCACCAGGTGAAATCTTTTCCCACTGATGCAGCGAAATCTGCACCAAGAGCATCCCTGGAAGTGTGAGACTTGTGACTGTCACTGCAGCATCACCAAGACCTTTGAGGAGCCAAAGAGGAGAGAACTGCCCAGTGTGACCTAAAACGTCTGTAGATATTCAACATTTTGTGCACTGTTTTTAGAACATTAGAGAGAAAGATACATAATGTGTTGCAGTAAATAGTTTGATACTGGAAAAAAAAAATAAGAATCAAAACCTGTTGTTCATGTCCATTTGCACTGTTTTTCTCACTAAAAACTCTAAAAATCACATTCAGTTTTGTGTTTTATTTACATTTTAAATTGGTATAGGATTATGAAATAGAATAAAATGTAAAATGATGATAGTGAAAATGCAATGTTTTTTGGGAAAAGGGGGCAAAAGCACACATAGTCAAAATTAGCAGAAAAGTTCAGGTGGACATTTTGAGACTTATTCCTTAAATGGTTAAAAATAAATAGATTAAAAGATGATCAGAGTGGCGCTTTAAATACTGTCTTGGTTTAGGATAATTTTTCTTCATTTCTGCTGGATATCTGCAAACATGCAGGAAGATCTTCCACATCCAAATCACCAATCAGAAAAAAACTCCTTTGGTATTTTCACTGCACTTTTTGAAAGTGTAAACAGGCGATTTATGCAAAGTTTAAGGAGATGTGGTCTTTCCTGATTCAAAAAAGCAATTCTGCAGTGATGCAGACTGCGTTCCGTGCAATTGAATGCTTAAAGACTATTTGGTTGCTTCACATTTGCCTCTCCTCATTTCATTTAATGAAGCTTGAATGATGAAATCCTGTTTTAGTGTGGACACATGCCGTTCATGTACACTCACACACACACAGAGGGCTTGGCTCACCTCCCCCTTGTTTTTTTTTTTTTTCTTTTTTTTTTTTTTTTTACAAATGTGTATTTCTTTTCCTTTAACATTCAAATATTGTGGCACATTTACTCACTTGCATTCCCTCTTGCGCACGTAGGTTGTGAAATGCGGTGAGTCACCCTTTCAAGGCTGCAGGAACTAGTTACCACAAAGCACTTTCTCGGCAGCATAAAAGATGTGTCTGATGTTGGAGGGGGTGGACTTTTTCATTAATCTCTCCTTTATTTTTCCAGAGATGAAGGTGGGAGTCCAGACAGTCTGTGCTAAATCTCATTTGTTACCTTAAGCTGCTGTCACACCTGACAGGAAGTGACTTCATACATTGTGAAACTAATTTCCTTGAGGCTCAACATTTTAGGCTTCATTAAGGTTAGCCATATTCTTGTGAAATATGCTTAATTTAAGGATTGGGTTTGACGTCACCCAAAAAATGGTTTCCATTTAAAATAAATCAATTCAGTTCATTTTATCGCAGCTAAATTGATTTAAGTTTGATTAAAACACCTCCATGTTGGAGGCAGACGTTGTTAGTAAGCAGTGATTGGTCGGAGTTACTATGGCCACCACTCTGACCAATCAGAAGTGAGTTTGTTAGCCCCTACCATTTGAAAGCGGGCTGCAGGAAATCCATTAATCAAACATTTTGAATGTTGGACAAGGGGACCAGCAGGCTCCATCTACTTTTCTAGATCATGGTGGCATCTGATTGGTCATTTTATAACTTAAATAACTTGCACTACAAAACAAAAATGTGTGCTTGTCTGTATTCTTTTAGCATAAACACCATTAAAAGATCAAATAAGCAACTTATGGTGCTCCATTGGTTTAGTGTTACTACTTGCCTTTTCTAATCAAACTCCTGTCATCCATCTAAATTTTCTAAATTGATCATCTTTCGATCAACATTCGCGGCACAACAAAAAATGGCGAGCAATACTGGAGTTAACGGTGGGGTTGCCCCTGGACGGGTGACCCATCCATCACATGGTCACATACTCACATGTTGGAAAAGAAAATGGGAAAACTTTGGCGTCCTCTGGTGGACAGTTGTGGATTTGCAGCTATGGTGTTAAAACTTAAGCAGGTTCATTTCTACTTTGTTGCCTTGTGTGTGGGGTTATTTTTTAAGATAATTTTGTTCCAAACTTGAATCTCTGCTGCATTTAACCCAAACTTTTTTTCTCTCCCCAGATTGTGAAGATGCCCCCATCGTCCATCTCCCTCCCCACAGAGACTCTGATCTCCGAGCCCTTTCCGTGGGACTTCTTCTCCACCAGCGTTCGCCCCACAGAGCCCTACCGGCCGGACAGCTTCCCCGTCGGAAACAGCAGCGTCTCTTCTCGCTGCACCTACAAGGAAGACTTCAAGCAGATTCTACTTCCTGCGGTGTACTCTGTGGTCTTCCTGCTCGGCATTCCGCTCAATGCTGCTGTTATCCAGAAAATCTGGAAGACTCGACCCAATCTGTCCAGGAGCAACGTCTACATGCTCAACCTGGCTTTAGCTGACTTCCTGTATGTGATGTCACTTCCTTTACTCATCTACAACTATGCCAGCCATGACTACTGGCCCTTTGGGGAGTTCACCTGTAAACTAGTCAGGTTTCAGTTCTACAGGTAGGTTTGTACCCGACTCTTCTCTTGATTTGGTAGGTTCGGTGAATGGTGACTATGGGGTGCTGCGGGGGGTATGGGGTCTAAGCCCCTGAAGTCCTTAGAAAACCATGGCAATTATCATATTAGTTCATCTATCCATATATTTTACTTTTTTTGTTAATTGAGGGTTTTTGCGAGCTATCACAGAGCTGTCCTGTTCTCCTCTTCCAGTAATCTCCACGGCAGCATCCTCTTCCTCACCTGCATCAGCATGCAGCGCTACATGGGCATCTGCCATCCTCTGGCTGTGTGGCACAAACAGGGGGGTCGCAGGAGGGCGTGGCTCATCTGCGGAGGGGTGTGGCTCCTGGTCATCACCCTTTGCGCACCGACGTTTTATTTCGCTTCCACCGGAATCCAGCGCAACCGCACGGTGTGCTATGACCTAAGCACGCCGCAGCGCTCCAAGGACTACTACCCGTACGGCATGGCGCTGACGCTGCTGGGCTTCCTGCTGCCCTTCATAGGAGTGATGGTCTGCTACTGCCAGATGGCCCGTATCCTCTGCCGCCCGGTGTCCCACCAGGGCGTCTCCACAGCAACGGGAGAGAAGCGGGAAAGGGCCGTCAGGATGATCATCGTTGTGGCGTCGGTGTTCTGCGTGAGCTTCCTGCCCTTCCACCTCACTAAGACCGTCTATCAGGTGGTGCGCACGTTGCCCCACGCCTCCTGCGAGACCAGGAACCTGTTCGCCATCATCTATAAAAGCACAAGGCCGTTCGCCAGCATGAACAGCTTTCTGGACCCCATCCTGTTTTACTTCACTCAGCCGCGCTACCGCCGCAGCACCAGGAGACTGCTGCTCAGAGTCACTGCATGGGGGGACAAAAGCCCCCCAACAGGAAGCAGACCCTACAGTCCCCCTGTGTTAAGCTCCTGATGCTGCAACGTGTGAAGTAGCTGTTTTTTTATTTAACACGTCATGCTTCAGTGTGGAACCAACAAACTGATGCTTAATTCAGCTTAACAAACACAGCACTTCTGCATGTATTTATTATACGTGATCTTTAAAGTATACAGTGAAGGTCTGTTCTGTGTGAAAAACAGATGTAATGTTAACGTCCTATTAGCTGTCACATAGAGCTAGGTGTGTGAACTTTGTGCTTTGCATTTGGGGGAGTAGTGAGCTGTAGACACAGGAATCCAACCCCTTAATGCTGAGTGTCCAGCAGGGAGACACTCTTTTTTTGAGTTTTTGGTATGACTCATCCTGGATTTGAACTCATGACCTTCCAATTTCAGGGCACACACTCTTCCACAAGGCCACTGAGCTGGCTTTAGATCATAAAAACCATGATGGAGGATTCTGTTACCGACTTAGCCTCTGAATTCAGAACAATGTCTAACAAAAATATGATTATCTTCATTATTGTTTAATTCTTTAAGATCGCATCAGTTCACTTTTCTGAACTTCATATTTCAAGTCCAAATAATCCATAATGAGAAAATCTGAGATATTTTAAATTGAATATGAAACATCCATCCGTCCTCTGAACCCCCTTTTGAGGGGGTTGCTGGAGCCTATCACAGTTACTGTTGGGCGAAGGCGGGGTTTACCCTGGACAGGTCGCCAGTCTATTGCAGAGCCGGGATACAAACTCTAGAAACTCCACAGAGAAAGGACCCAGCTGGGATTTGAACCAGGGCGTTCTCATTAAACATGCAAAGAAAAAAACTACTTTTACCAATTTGTAACAGAGGCAGAATTTAGAAAAACTGAAATATGATTAAATGCTGATGCGTTTTGATGCAATGCAACATTATCGTCTGTTTTGTTCTTTTGGTTTAAACTAAAAATATAGATGTTTAAATTAAACATTCTCAAATCTTTCAGGATCTCCATGGTTTACTTTGATATGAGAGGGAAATCCCTTGAAGCACTTAGAGAAGTTGATGAAGAAAGTTGTAAAATGTTGGATATGATGAAGGTATTTTATGTATTTTTTTCTCTTACATGTTGTGTTTCTCACTAGCAGCTGTTGTTGCACAACTCCACCACTGGGTGGCGCTCTCATCTTTCTGTTGATCTGATGGACAAACATTGAGACCTTTTCTTTGTTATGTCTTCATCATGCGGCAATGTGAGCGTTTAGCTGCATGGAGGTCACACTTTAGGTCAGAGAGGTGAGCAGGAGGGCCTGATGGAGATCATGTGTAGCTTAATCCACACAAATGTTATTTATTGTGACTGTGACGATTGCCTCCTTGAGTTCGGCTTTCTAACAGTCATGTGATGATGCGTCTTAACTGCAGCAAACGTTTAGAAACTCTGAGCTTTTTGTACTTGAACGTCAGCATTTGTGTGATGTAAAGGTGAGTTATGTTGAGCTGTGAATGTTGTGCTGCTGGCTTCAGCTAAAACTACAGTTTGTACAGTCGTTTTTGGTCTGTTGTCGGATGTAACAAACTGTCCTTTTGTGAAAACTAAATCCAGAGTCAGTATTATAAAGTTATTTTATACTTTTATTTTTGAAAATATATATAACAGACTTGAAATGTATTTTATTTTGTAACAAATATGTCACTGTGAGGCCATTTTTGGAATGCATGTGTAAAGATGTTCTGTAATGCAATTCTGACTGAAAAAATGCTATTAAAAGTATTAGAATGCAAACTGTTTTTTTTTTGAGATTCTAGTTGTTTTCACTTTTCTTTGCTCCACTCCTTTACAAGCTTCTTTCAAAATCAGCACAGTCCAGAACTTTTATCCCATTAAGATTTGGAACTCAGGATAAAGTAATAAAAATGAGAAGAAATCGTTTTGCTCCATACCCTTGTTAATAAAAAAAAAACAAAAAAACGTCAAGACTTGCCAACTGTAAATTTTATGGATGTTATTTAAATCTCAATAATGTTAGACCAGCATTTATTGTTAATATTTTGGAGAAATAAAATGTAGATTTATATTCTAAGAAAACATTTTTAGATTTCACGAGGATTTATTAAAATTGAACAACTTGTACAATGTACAAATTTTCATATTGTATATTTTTTATTCTAAAATGAGTCATTTCCACTTATTACACTAGTTTTTGTCGCTGTAATCAAAATAAACTACCATTAGGTACATCAAAAATTAAAAATACAAAGTATTTGCAGAGAACGACCAAAAAAAATAGTTATTGTTGGGCTGTATAACATTCAATTTGAAATAAATCTATCCAAAAGGAAAATTTTTTGGCTTCTTTTTCCTTTTTTAATGCTCGTGCGAAACTCCTTCTTTCTAGATTTTGATATATTTATTTTATATACCGTATTTTTCGGACTATAAGTCGCACCGGAGTATAAGTCGCAGGGGCCAAAAAATGCATAATGAAGAAGAAAAAACCATACATAAGTCGCACTGGAGTATAAGTCGCATTTTTTTCAAGTAATTTATTTTACAAACTGGTTGTAAAAAACAATATTACATCATCCTGGAAGGTAAGTTATAACATTCATTAGTGAATAGAAAAAAGGCTGAATATGTGTCAACATATATACACATATTAGCATCATGAAAAAAATGAAAAGGTGTAGCATTTATATAACATAACAGTTTTATTTAACTATAGACTCAATAACTCATCAACTTTGTATCTTTACTGTAATTAATTGCACGCAATCTCACTCCATATCACTAAATCCCTTAAATTCTTTGTCCTCTGTGTCACGTCTGAATAACTAAAGTAAATAAAATAAATAAAGTAATTGCATAGATCACCATAAGAGGGCACTCTAGACTTACGGTCCATATCTCATCATTAAAAATTCGTATATAAGTCGCACTGGAGTATAAGTCGCAGGGACATTCAATCTATGAAAAAAACCGCGACTTATAGTCCGGAAAATACGGTATATTTATAAGATTTATTTAAAACTTAATGCTACGAGTGTTGGCTGGTAGATGTTGCCTCTGTGGCCCCCTTTTTGACCCACCCTCACTGGCTGAGCATCTGCCCCTCATATTCCCCTTGCATCCCTGGTCAGAGCTGCAAAGTACACATTTATGGGAAAAAACACTTTTTTTTCCAAAATGGCGGCTTCTATATTGGTTTTGACTCCATGGCAACAATTTAATATTTTGGTTGCCTTGAAGGGACAAACGGGTCAATGTGATTTTTAGAAGAATCGGCAAAAGTAAACTTTTAGATTTCCTTGGCAACTGAAGTTTTTGTTAACCACATTCTTAGTATGTTCATATTGTAAGTTGAGGTTTGATTTAGCTTGAGCCAATGATTCATGGACAAAACTTTCACAATATTCCAGTAAAAAGTGTGAAAGCAACTCGACTCTGGCACTTTTGGGAGCTTACCGGGCTAATGCTTTTTAAAACCTACATGCAGCTTCCCATGATGCTCGAGAAATCAAGAGACAATAGGCAAAAATCTGTAGGATGAGTTTTAATTTGTACTAAAGGTGATTTTTTTTTATTCAAGATGGAGACCTCTTCCCGAGGTCAAAGGTCAACAAAGCTTCCTTGTTGGTTGTAGACTTCAGCTGGTGGGATGTGTCTGAAATTTCGTCAAAAGGGGGGACTACTTTACCCAAAATTTATAGGTGCAAGCAAATTTTGTTGAGTTTGTTGTGCAGTTTTCCTATTTTTTTGTAGTGTTTTGTAAAACTCTATTTATAAATGTATATACTTGCATTTATTTTTATTGTATATCACATTAACTTGTTTTTTATGTAGAATGTTTTAACGTTTTAATGTCTAGGGGAAGAGGAGTCACAGGTTTATTTCATTTTGGAGAAAGAGGATAAATGGTTTGGGTTCACTGCTGCTCCCTGTCCTCCACCTGTGACCTGACATTGCGGTGTTCAGCGGGTAGAGGGCGCTCCTGAGCCCATCCCCTTTAAACCGATTGGCGCGCGGGCGTCGTTGCTGTGCGTGACTGTAAATTTTTATTAAAAATTTCACCAATTAAAGAAGATAAAAAAAAACATAAGTGAAAAACAAAAACGTTGCATGTTAAAACTAAAATGTTTAATTTCTATGTTTTAGATGGGAAGAAGCTTAAATTACGCTGCAGATCTTCCATCCAGAACAAGAAAAAAAGTATTTCCTCTTAATACCCGAGGGGGTTATGACAGCCCCCGTGCCCCCAACCCTGGTCCCGCCCACCCCCCTGCCCCATCTAAAGCATTTACATGCAAAAAAACAACACAAGTCTCGGAAAATCCTGAAAGCTGGAGATCCACCAACTGTTTGTCTGAGGATGGGCCCGGCGCGCGCGCCGATGGAGAGCTGAG
>NC_050524.1:21464431-21479720 GCF_002922805.2 Oryzias melastigma | reverse complement strand
ACAAAAAGGAAACAAACTCAATTCAAAGTCGGTGCACTTTGAGGATTCATTCCGGGAGGGGGGCATGGAGCTCGGCTCCAAAAGGTGCTGCTGTTCGTGGAGATGAAATGTGCGCGTGAACAAAGGGGGGCATGAACAATGGCAGAAAGAGGGGGGAAGAGCGCGCCCGTGTACCGCAGCGTCTCCCTCAGAAAGTTGGGGTCGGTGGGGGCCGGCAGCAGCGAGGAGCAGCACAAATCACAGGGTCCGGAGGCAGCCGGGCCGGCCCTCCCCGCGGAGCGCACGGACGCAGCAGGAGGAACGCGAAAAGTTTCCAAACTCACAACCACCGCCGGCCTCCCCACCGCAGAGCAGAAAAGAGCCTCCTCCGCCCTCCCCATCTCAATTTCTCCATCCATCCGCCAGCTCACGGAGAGGTTCAGCAGCGGGAGGACTCCTCCGCGGAGCTCCAGGAGTTTTCACGAGGAGGAGAATCTGCAGGACAGCGACTCCCCCACCGCCGCAGAGTCTCCTTCCGAGGCCAAAGTAAAGCTCCTCTCCGGCACCGACTCTCTGTCCGGTTCGGATTCGGAGAGGAGAACCGGGAGGCGCCTTTTGACGCGACTCCCAGCCGACAGCAGGAACTCTCCCGGGAAGAGGGACTATTCCCAGATCAACCCCAGGAAGGCTGCAAGCGAGGAGGAGGATGGTGGCAGCAGAGGAGTTTCTCCACCCTGCAAATCCCACAGGAGGTATCTGTCTGTCCACCACAGAGACTTCAGCCCCCCTCACCCAGAAACTTGGCCCAGTGTCACCAGAATTCGACAACTTTTCGATGAGAAGGAAGGCAGATATTTGCAGAACCTGAAAGCGGCTGACAGAGGACTTCTGCAGGAGCTCAGCTGTCCTCCTCCTCCTCAGAGAGGGAGCAGAGAAAGCCTCCCTGCTGGAGAAACCTTCTGCCCAGACTGCATCTCCAAAGGTCATGCCTCCAAGAACCCAGAAGCAGAGGTAGAAACTGTCACAGACTCTAGAGGAGATATTTGTCAAAGCTGTTGTAGTCACTACTGTAGGATTAGAAGGTCTGGTAGTTCAGAGGTGGAGCGTAAGAGCCCCAAAACGACAGGATCGACATCTGACCCCGGCCCTGACCTTCAACCTTCTGCTGCTTCATCTTGCAGCCGCTCAGAAACCTTCTCCTGCTCCTCCTCTCCCCAGCAGCCTACACAGAGGGAGAGAAGGGATAGGCAGGGGGTCGGGCTGCCCAGGGATAGTTTACATTCCTCACATAGCTCCTCCAGAGAACCAGCCCCCACCACCTCCTCCTCTGCTCCAGATAAAGCTATTACCTCCTCCTCTTCTGTTGCTCCTTCATCTGAGCTGGAAACCCCTCAAACTTCCAAGTCTCCCCTCGGAAAATTTAGCTCTGGAGACGAAGAGGAAGTGCAAACCAGGAGGCGAAGAGGAGGTGGTCGGGGTGTCCCTGCAGAAGGAGGTCCCATAGAGCGAGGGGCCAGCTTTTTGTCCCGCAGTAAAAATGGCTGTTGGGCGACGAAGGCCTTTGGCAGGTCCTCAGGCAGCGAGGAGGACAGCCCCACCGCTCTAGGTTCCCACTGCCGGGAGGCAGCGCGGCGCCGCTCACTGAGAAAAAAGAAAAAGGTCGGCGGGTCGGCTCCGGCAGCAGGTCGGAATGATTGCAACCATGACGAGTTAGAAGACAGCGACAGTGACTCAGCTGTGACCATGGACCCTCCGGAGAGGCATCCGCAAGGCACAGTCCAGAGAAGCCACTCTGCGCGAGAAACCGGCATTCGCAGCAACAGAGCCAGGGTGCAGCACTGGGAGCGCATCTCCTCACCTGTGATGTCCAGCACACTCCCAGGTGTGTCGCGAGTGGCAAAGGTCCGCATCCCTCCCTTCATTTCTGGGGATTCACGCTGCAGCAGCAGATACTCCAGCTCTGAGACGCTGAAAGATGAAGACCAAACCAGCTCTGGTAGTCGCGTCTCCAGGGGCTTCCTCATGTCTGGGGGGACCCCGAGCAGTCCGAGCAGAGCAGCATCTTCATCCATGCTGAGTAAAACGTACCACGGGAATTTCACCATGTATCGCTCCCCAAGCTTTGGCCATGGGGATAACTTTTCCCGCGCCCCTGTACGCCCCCGGCTTGTACCAACTGTGTCACCCTCAACTTCTCGAACTCATGGCGTCCCATCAGGGGTCAGAGGTGGCGAGAGGGTGGTGTTAAAGAAAACAGGAGGTGGCAGCGTAAACGATAAGGACAAAACCCAGATTTCTACGTCCAACCCAGACATTGCCTCAGAAACAATCACCCTCCTAAATTTCCTGAAGTCGGACTTGTCAGGCCTCAGAGTTCACAGGACAAGCGTAGGGGACCAAACTGGGGGTGTGGAGGGTTCCTTGGCGTACAGGAGGGACTCTGGTCCTCAACACGGGACTGTCATGTCTTCCAGCCGTCGCCCCTCACTGAAGGACCTAACAGCCACACTACGGCGTGCTAAATCCTTTACCTACTCAGACAAACCCTCAGTCAGTGTGAGGAGTTTTTTGAAAAGCGACGCCACAAAAAGAAGCTCCTCTGAACAACAGTTGGACTTGGATGGAGAGGCGGGTGAGGTGATGTCAGAGAGGGAAGTGGAAAGTGATGGTGGAGACTTTAGAGTTGGACATAGAATGAGGTCGTACGGACACGATGAAGATGAAGAAGTGATGCAAACCCCAATGCAGAGAAGGTGTGCGCAGGAAGCCCAGCAGGTCATTCAGGACATCTGTCAGATGTGTACCAGGAACGATGAAGAGGACGATGCGTTTCTAAAGAGACCCGGTGGTTCTCTGGGGGACACCTGCTCACAGTTCAACGGCACCGGTCAGGAGACAGAGAAGGCGGAGAGTTTCACAGATGAAAGACAAGCTGAAGGAGCTGAATTTGAGGAGGCAGCAGACAAAGATAAACATGTACAGGAGACGGGGGAGAGGAGTGGACAAAGAGTGCAGCTGGAGAAGCTGCTCAGCAGGAGCTCAGAGGGCTGGGAGAAGCCAGAGAGACGGAGCAGAGAGCTGCAAGGAGTTTTACTCAAGGGGGATTCAGAGGAAAACATGCTGTACGAACGCTCAGTGGAGGAACTTTCAGGCCATGAGTCCAGTTTGACTGACGAGGGGATTGTGACCGAGCCGGAGATGGGTCCCAGCGACCTCTTGGAGAGGTCGCTCCCAGCAGGACTAAATTTGGGGTTACGAATCACAGGACAGGAGCTGGGGCAACCTGTGACTGCGTGGAAGCATTTGTCTCTCTGTGACTCTGAAGAAAACAGGATGGAGAGCAGCTCGAGTGGTCCAAACCGGCTGATTTCTCATCCTGATGCTAGTGAGGGCGTCTATGCTAACACAGATGTGTCACAGTGGTCAGGAACAGGTGGGTTTGAAGCCCCTGCAACCCCAGGTGCTATCCGTCGGAGGCGCAAGTTCTCGCCCTCAAACAGCAACAACACAGGCTCTGATCCCAGTAGTGGCAGTCATGCAGAGTCAGCAGCTGCTGCAGCTGTAGGAAACGGAGAGTCTACAGTCTACCGGTCCCTCAGCGATCCCATGCCTCAGCGGCGCTGCTCTGCTGCAGAAGACGGAAACAACAACTACTCTTCTGTGGACAGCAACTTTCTAGGATCGCTGTCTATAAAGGGGGCAGGTGGGGGCACGTCAGAGGCCTCTAATGCAGCCGCAGTGACAGAATACAAAGGCAGTGTTGCCAGTGACCTGTCAATTTGCAGCGACGGCGGTCTCCGGGACGACAGCATCCGTGATTACAGTGGTGTCATAAGAAACATTGTTTCTGAGCCTGGCGCAATGGACAAACTGGTGGTCGATGATCATAGCAACGGCAAAGCCCCCAAAAAGAAGTCCTTCAGTGACCCCAGTCGCCGTAGCGACGCCCCTTTACTTTGCCAAAATGACCCCCAGCTAAGGGGTCAGGCGGGCGCTCAGCCAATAAGTGAGCTTGATCAGTCCGGTCAGATTCCACCCTCCAGCAGCGAGCCAATCCTGAGTGAGCAAAGAGAGGATCTGTGGGAACCGAAAGTCCAGCCTGCCATGGTCAAGGTCACCCGGTCCCAGTCAGAAAGCTGCCCCAAATCTAATGACGACGAGGATGTTGATGACATGATAGACCAAGACAGAGAGGAAGAGGTGCAGAAATTTAACTTCAACCTCAAGCTAGCTGAAGTCCTGTCTCCTAGACTGATCCGCAGGCCCACCAGAAAACGTCCAAACAGGCTGCCGTTTGTGCCCCACGAGGACCCGTTTGAGCCCCTGGAACTGGGTCCAGACGGCCAACAGGTCAGCCACAGTGAGCTCGCCTCCTCTCCGCCACTAACGACCAAACCCAAGACTGCGCTGAAGCATGTCCGCCACACCAGTGAACCTGCAACCTTCATCCCCATATCCCCTGCTCCTCATCTGCAGCCTCTCAAGGAAGCAGAGAGCATCTCTATCGGGCCTCCGGCAGAACCTCAGGTGTTCTCCAAGCCTGCAGGCGAAGAGGCTCCGTCACTGGAGGATGTGACACAAAAATATATCCTTGATCTGAGCGCCCCTGAGAGAGACACGGGGGCAAAGGAGGTCTCTCAAGGTTCTGCATCTAGCGTGGAGGCGCCTGGAGAAACCGCCATCGGTGGACTGGCAGAAGCTGCACCTCAGAAGAAGGACAACACATCGGTTTCTGCACCACAGAGGACCAAACCCAGAGTGGTAAGTCAGATTCACTTTCTCTTGTCTTTTGTTTGCTAATGTGTGGTGTAGCCAACATTTGTCCATTTTTGGTCAGCTGTGACCGCTTTCTAAACATAAATGTCTTAAAAGTCCATTCCAGTCGTTTTTTAATCTGTTGTCAAAGCTCTCCAAGTGGTCTTTTAATTATGATTATGTTGTTTTTAGCCAAAATATAAAACACTTGCTGTTTTCAAGGACATAGTTTCTGCAGAGCAGCATTAGTTCTTTAGAAATTTGCCTCAGAGTTGTTTGTGGGACCATTTGCATGGAGCACCCCCACCCCCCCTGTCCCTCCCCTGTTGGTGAGCCAAATAAGCTCTTTTTCCAACAACATTTTTCAGTCACCTCTGTATTCAGAACAATTTGAACAAAGAAAAACTCAGAAATTAAATTTTAGGCTCATATATTCCCTTCTTCATAAAAAAATGCCACAAGAACATATAAAACAGTTTTGATCAGAGTGGGCCTGTAAAATGGAAAGAGCATCTTGTGTCATCACAGCACCGCTCTGACTCTGGATCTGTTAGTTTCCAGTGTTGGCATCCAGAGCTTCACCAGAGCAGCCATCAAAGACTGAGCCAGTTTAAACAAACATCTGAGGATGTTAATAATTTGATCAAACAAAAGTCACACAAGAGGGACAAAGGAACAGTCCAAAGCTCTGTGGTTGCCATCATTTATCTGCCTCGCCCATTATCGATGGCTTCTGTGCCAAAGAGAGGATGCTCCAGACACAGACGTTTATCTGCAAACATCCAGAGTAATCACCACTGTGGCTTGATGATTCAACCAGGTTCTGATCTCACTAGTTTAGCTATTCATGCACACATCTCCCCTAAAAGCCAACGTTTGGCATTTTGTCAAGCTGCCTGATTGTTTTTGCTAAAATATCGTTTTCACCCATTATCCTGGAATTCATTAAATGCTGCCCCTGGTTGTCATGGTGACAGAAGCAGGAGCTGGCAAGCAACTCTAACGAAGCAGGAAATGGGTTTAAAGGAATGGGAAGTTGTTGCGGTCACTGAGGGGCTTGATGATATCCAGCGCCAGCATGTGCACACGCACGTCATTGTGTTAACTTGACTGTATTTGTATGCGTCTTTGTGTGGAATGTGTCAGAGCTGCATCCTGACAGACCTCTGGAGCTGAAATCGTGGTTCGGATGAGACAAAAAGATGTTTTGTTTTTTATTAATATAAGCTCACGTCACACTTAGTTCTTTTGGTTTGGAGTCTTTTCTGGCCTGTAAGAGGATTGGCTGACACCGCTGCATGGTCATTTTTCTTGGACATTCCTCCTCTTGTTATCTTATGCTTCCCTCTCCTCGCTGTGGAACATTGCGGTGCAGTGAGGTCATGATGCTTTTCTTGGTGTCAGGCTGAGCCAAACGTTAGAAGGATGGAGGAGGAGAGAAAGAAACCAAAACAGGGGATGGAGTTGGAAGAAAAGTCACTGACAGAAAACACAGCAGAGGCAGGTGGTGGATGAAAACAATTCCTCTCATAAAGCTTGATTTTACATTAGAAAAACCTTTCTTTATTATAAATGTATTGATATTTTTTCATTCTGTAGTATATCATCCATCAATGTGCTCTGAAACGTGGTTCATTGACAACTTCCAATCCATTGCCTTTCTGCCTCATTGTGATGGATTGGGTTGCTCTCTAACTGTTGTGTGTGTGCCCCCCCCCTGCCCCCCCATGGTTAGGTCCTTTTCACTTC
Organism: Oryzias melastigma; assembly: GCF_002922805.2. Taxonomy (NCBI): domain Eukaryota; kingdom Metazoa; phylum Chordata; class Actinopteri; order Beloniformes; family Adrianichthyidae; genus Oryzias; species Oryzias melastigma. The sequence goes on along the minus strand of NC_050524.1, from coordinate 21,473,237 downwards.
AGTAGGCAGAGGGAATGTGGCCCATCTTCCCCTCTCCCGTCGTTGCATAACAGCCCTCAACCTCCCAGAAAGCTGACCATTGATGGTTTGCATCTGTCATGCTTCACCGGCTTCATGCTAACATGGCACCCTTTTTCCTTTTTCCCATGATGCTCCTTTAATTCTAAATACTTCTAATGTATGAACTTGTATCGTTTGTCTAAAATGTGAGAAAATGAGCTTCTCTATTCAATTGTCACTCTTTGAGTTTTGTTTTTCAGAGTTACAGGAGGTAAATTAAGAGCGTTTAAGTGCAGAGTCAGTGGGTTTGGCGCCCCATTTGAAGGATTAGCTCTTAAAACAATGTTTACAGATCCAGATTATGGGGTTGACTAGTTTGATCAGGTAACTCAAGGTTCTTTTCATTCAGAACTTGCTTCTAGACAGTATCTCAATTCTCCCCACATGTGGAAAGAACTAAAGTGTATGGATTCATTACATTTACAGAGTGATACCTCAGAATGGACCTGTTTGGATCTCAATGATGGAGAGCCCACAGCAACAGATGGTAGCACAACAGCGAGCGGATGCATCAGAATGGAGCAGATCAGAATTGGAATGGAGTGACTTTGGCCTGGCCATTTCAGATGTTGTGTCACTAAAGGGAGATTTTTTCAAACAGCATTTTTGAATCTGCTCCTGATTCATACAATTTGAATAAAGAAATACTCAGAAATGCAGCTTAAAGCCTAAATTATTTTATATATGTCCTCCATCATGAGAAAAATGCAGAAAGAACACGTTAAAAACACAAAAAATAAGTTTTCATATGAGTGGATCTTTAAGTATTTTAATATTCTGACTGTGATTGTAGAACTTTCATCCTTCTTGTTGTCAGCCGGTCTTATGTGCATTCACTTACGAGGAGATTACCTTTTGGTTCAGGAGAATGTGTTTTTGTGCGTGTTAATCGTAGTTTCAATGTAAAATCCTCATGTGCCGAAAGATGAGATTACATTAGGATGACGGAATATTATTGTGTGGACTATTTTCTCTTCCTTCCTCCAAACCTTAAAGGGGAAATCAGGTTTCTTTAATGTGTTTGGTTGGTTGAATCTTAGCTCTCTGGTAAGAGAACAATCACATGTCAGGATGTGAGAAAAATCTGAGTTTTTTATTTTAATATGAAGGCAAAGCCCTTCCACCACCACAGTCCTTTAAAGTGCCTTTAGCAGGTTCTTCTGTGCTCAAATAGTGGGATTTTGACAAAGCTGTATGGGGGTGAAGGAAGGATGTAAACCGAAAAGCAACTTTCCTTTTAAAGCAGACTTAAAAGTTGAGTCAAAGGGCACATTTATACGCAGCAAGAGGATTTTGTGTAGGTCAACAGTTCTGTTTTTTTTAACCTGCAAAGGTCAGTGGAGGTTTACTGAGGGCCACAAAGCCATGGAGGCTCAGAGGAGAGGATCTAGTTCGTTTGGACTCAGCTTTGCAAAGGCTGCAGATGATGGGTCGTAGGTGGGATGAATCAGAAGATAAAAGACCTCCTGGGAACCATCTGAACTATCTATGACACAGGATCTGATGGTGACTGAACCCTGTTCTTCAAAGGGGAACCATAGGAAACATCCGTGTGGATGCATTCTGTTTTTTTAGCCTGTGAAAAGGCAGAATAAGGTGGAAAACATCTACATTGTTAGTGTGAAAAAGGGGGTATCTCTGTGCATCATTTATTTTTGTCTTTCCTGCATGTGTTAGGAATTAAGGTAAATTGGGAATTTTGGAGAAAAATCATGCCTGAATTTGTAATTATTATAAACAGGAAGCTGAACCTATAAAACAGAAATGGTTTAAGTCAATCAGAGCGGTAAAAGTTTGTGCCTCGAGTCACCATCTTCAAGGAAACTTTTACAAACTCAACAGTTGTGAATTGTGTTTCTAAAGAAATCCCAAGATGAGGACAGAGGCTCCATCTGTTTTCTCACAGACGAGAGAGGAAAAAAAAGACTGTGGGAAACATCCTTGTCCTGGTGACAATGGTGCTTTGAAATCATGCAGCTTGTCCTTTTTCAAGACCAGATCCTTGATTTTTCTTTTGCTTATTTATTTTCTTTTAGATTTACTGTAACTCAAAGGAGAAACGTTGATGTATTTCAGACTAGAAAACTGTATGGACGTCTCTCCGGGTCCTTTCTACGATCCTCTTTCCCCGTCTCTCCTGGCTCCGTCTCTCCTCTCCCGGTTGGTGTGGATCCACCCAGTGTAATTACAGAGCAGTTTGCTTATGCAAGAAAAGCCTCCCCTGAAACAGCACTTTTGAAAAGCCGTTTCAGCTCTTTCTGTTGTGCGCCCCAGCATATTTTGAGCGCGTCTTTGTGTGGGTCTGATAAAAATAATTACAGTTTATTCTGACAGCACTTTGAAAATGACTTCACCTGTTGAAGGCTGTGTGGTGCTACATATATACATTATGGTAGATCTTTGGTGTTGCTCAGACGTTATGTTACTACCTCTTGCATTTGCCTCTAAAATAAGGAGGGAATCCACATGTTTTTACCTCATTCACGAGTTTCTCTCTGATGTTTTCCCTCCATCGAGGCCGATGTTGCGCCAAGGCCTCCCATCTATTCAGCCAAACAAAGTACATTTTTGAAAAATGCCATCCAAACTGTTTTAATGCCACAGAAACACTCCTGGACTCACTGATCAATTTTACACCCATTCACTGAAGAGCGATGAATAGAAGAACCCCCCACAATGATCACTGAAATAACCCAAACTCACAAAGGAAAAAATAAATAAAAAAACAGAGAAATTGCTTTTGTGTTTAGTAGAATAAGTTTGAAAAACGGGCCATGACAAAAATAACAACATTTTGTCACACAGTTTTTTTAAAACGACCAAAGCATGTCTTGCCCTGCCTCAGATCCTTTAGATCAGGACTCATTTAAGACCATTAAACTGCAAAAACGCCTGGTTGCATAATAGTAAAAACAATTCTTAACACATTAGCAGATTTCCCTTTATATTAAGGAAAAAAGAATCTGCTAATGCGGTAAGAAAAAGACATATCACCTAGGCACTAAGAAATATTTTCTCAAATTAGAAATATTGAGAAGTTTCCTGAGAATATTTTTCTTAAATGACAGAAAATAGGATTTTTTTTTCTTGAAACAAAGGTATTTTTACGTTCGTAAGATTCAGTTTTTTTGTACAGAATAGTCCAATGTTTTGCTTTGTAGCCATTTTTACGGGTTATGGTGTTTTGGGTACATTTCCTGTTGAAGACCCCCACATAAGAACTGAGACCAATCTCTCACTCTGATCATCACATTCCTCCATAGAAAACCTATTTTATGAGTTTGTTTATGTAACAATTTAGGCATCTGGATTAATCAGTTGGTTAAGTGCGGGTCTCCTACGCTGGGTTCGATTACCAGTGTGAGAAATGAGCCTCATCCAGTACGGGTCCTTGGCCCTTTACACTACTGCCTAACTATGTAGCCACAAGGGTGTCCAAACCAGGGTCTCCCTGTGCCCGTCCAAATCCTGGATAAGATACAGGCTTATGTCAGGAAGGGCATTCGGCATAAAAATCCCTGCCAAACCACCTGTGTGAATAAGTGAAAGCTGATACGTGTGGTGAACCTTGAAGGAATATGCTTATGTTTATGCAACAATTTCATTTATACAACAGAGGCTGCCCAATCCTGGTCCTCATGATCTACCACACTGCCTTTTTCCAGCTCTCTCAGTACTTATTGCTGCTGATTACCTGGATCAGTAGTTTTAAGTCATTCAGAATGAGGAGACACTTGACTCAGCTAATCAGCAGAAAGCAGTAGGGAAGCCACAGTTGAAAACTGTACCATTGAACTAAATGGTAGGGCAAATCAACCATTGCATCCCTACTGCATACCATTAGGTTTATGACACACATGTATTGTGCTTTATGTAAGAAAGATGTGTTATTCATTGTCTTATTACATTACACCAGGCTTAGTATAAGCCAACTGAAAGGTTTTACTTCATTGTTACTCACTTCATAGCGAATTAAAAAATGATTTTTCTGATTTTTTTGTTGTTTGTTTTGTAATTCATAAATTAAAATGAATCAAAATTGTCACCCAACAATTGAGGTTTGAACCAAGTTGTGGTGTATCAGTGTTTTCATAGAAAGCGTTGCAGAAAGAACTGGATAGCAGGCAGAGTGGTAGACCTTGAGGACCAGGATTAGGCAGTCCTGACACACAGTAACTGATTTTCATTGGTTGATTTACAGTAAAATCTTTCTGTTGTTTCTTTTGTCAGTTTTAAGTTATTTCAGTGTGTGTTTGTTTAACAAAAGAAGACAGCTGAAGTTGGTGTCACAGTGGAAACACACCAAAAATATATTCCAAGTTTTTCTTCAAACATACCCTTTTGAGATCATGTTGGTTGTGTGAATGTAGAAGAACAGGCAGTAAAACACCAGCAACGAGTCGTTAGACTGTATAAAATGTTGCTGCATTGACGTGGTTGAATGATTTTGCAGTAAAAGTCAAGTTAGACCTCCCATAGTATTGACTCTGCAAACGTATGAGGCGTTATTGACTGTAGATCACAGATAACAGCCGTCTGTATCTCCAGGAGCATGCCCTTAACTCAGAGTTGGGACTTTTCTCTGTGGTAGTTTGTGGTTGTAGACCTGCTGCCTGCCTCACTTTCACACAATGGAACATCTGTGTCACTTCTTCGCAAATATTGGATGTCATTGTTCGTAGTGTGGTCAGATACGGGGCTGCATAAATACCCTTGGTTCAGAGCGTGGGCCGATTTGGCCTTTCAGCGTTCTTCTTTGTCCACCACAGGAACATGACAGTAGAAGCCCTCTTCCTCCTCTCTCTGACTCCGTCCTCATCTTCCGCTCACCCGTCTTATGGCATCAGTCCGTCGGTTTGGTTCATGCTCTAGCTGCCGGTTTAGAAACGCTCTTGAACACAGGAATGAAAGATGCTGGAAAAGTCACAGCGCCGCACTCGAGTGGCTGTTGGGATCCCGGATCAAAGCTCAGGGCGAGGACGAAGATGTCTGGAAAACAAAGACAGGAGCAGCGAAGGCCCTGGGGACCTCACAGGCGAGTGGAGCTCTTCTCTGGTTTTCATTTCAGGAATTTTTGCTCAGAACTACAGGAGCCGAGTCTTTGTTTTGCTGTCCGTGTTTGGGTAAACGTACCGTCATAGTTGAGTGAAATCTGTCTTAAATGCAGTTGAGCCATTGTTTGTTTTTTGATGGTCAAATAATTTCTGGCGATGACGTCCCTTCATTATGTGGAGTTCATCTTTACCTCCTCCATGTTGTGAGAACATCAGCTGCAGCATTTGAAAGTCATTGCTGTTGTCTAGTTCACAGACTCTAGTGTTCAAACAAAGAGGTCCCCATGACCAAATTGATGAAGAACTCTGGCTTTGGATGCTGTATTAGTTCCAACTGCCCCTACTGGTGGATACGGGCTGTATGCAGGCAAAAATGGTCAAACCTGTACAGAGTTTGCAGGAAATATCAAGATCGCAGACCGTGTGAAGAATCCATAGCGTGAAAATGTTCATGGTCATTTTTTCTATGGGCATGCTGCAGGTGACACATAGTGAACACTTATACAGCATGTAAGGGTAAAAAGGACAGAAGTAGGTGAGACGTAGGCCCCCCAAATCCAGTGGAGTGTGCAAAAAGTGCTCTTCAAGTGCGTTCAGCCCGACTGTTAGAAATGAGAAAATTAGACAATCAGAGGGTAGTTTGTGTGGAAATTCTACAGGCGCCCACCGGTCACTTTTGTATCACATGCACACCCTGTGTATCCAAAATTTGTATGCAGCCAGTAAGGATTTAGTATTGGCACCTAACTACCAACTACCATTCGACACCTGTACTTCATAGGTGATGTAACGTCCACTATCCTTACAAATACTTCACGATACACTTACCACATGCACAATAATGGTATGTTCGACTTTCATGGCATCCCTTTGAACCAAGGCACACCTGTGCTCCCCTTAAGAGGCAGCCACTCCTCTTTATGATCCTCCAAGGAGAGGAAGCACACAACCCAAAACCCCCCTAGCACCTGTATGGGTAAACCGTCTGTATGGTTGGATGTGACTAAGGGTTAAGCTAAGTACTATTGACTCGGTGACAGGGTTTTTACCAAAGTAATCAAGGATGAGTTTGGTCAAAGGTATTGGTTAGCCTGAAAAAGTCTAGTTTTAAGACATTGCTTGCAAGTTCAGATATTTTTGACCAGTGGAAGCAATAGTATATGGTAGAGTAGGTGAACAGGACTGCCTTTTTTCTAGCTTCAGTGCCTCCTCACATTCTGTGTCAGACAGCGAGTCCTTCTGCGATGAGCTGCTTATATCTCCATTCCCATCCATTTCAGATATTGTCTAAAATATCTCTGGTTTTTGATCATCTCAGTGCTGTAAGCATTTAATCAAATGTTACCAAGTCTTTGACCTTTTTAGGTTCCATGTTCTGTCACAAAAGAAGAGACGATTTCGTGGTTTGTAAGAGTAAAAGGAAAGTAATGTGACTTTTAGTGCCTAAAACAGCTGAGGAACCATTACATTCGTTGTGTTACTTTAGAATTACCCCCTGCTGTTCCTGACTGCATCAATCATTGACTGTTTAAGAGAACTGTTGTGAGAGAGTGTGACATCACCCATAGAAACTTACTTCCTGCTCCAACCAAATGAAGCAAACACCACATGCTTTTATTGAGGCATCTGATTGGCCAGTTTATAAGTGATAAAGAAAACATTTTAAAAAAATGGAATAGCAAGGACATGTTAAAAAGGTATTGGATCAAGAATGATTATTTTGACATATAGAATGACTCATAAATAGCTGTTTATTTCTCTATAGAAGTCTATGGGATTTCGGCTTCTTGGAGCCAGGGGGTACTTTGGGGTTTGCTCAATCCAGTTCTCTTATACAGCCGATTACATCAGTGGATTAAGGTGTTGCTTTTTTCTGTCTGTTTAACGAGGAAGTCAGATGGAGAACCTGATATTTTTCAGACATTTTCTTCCTTGTTAGGAGTTCAGAGACGAGACCAATGTCTTCACAGGCTGGCGCTCGTTCCTGCTGCTGTCGGTTTGTTTGTGGGCTACCATATTAAAGCCATGAGATCAACATTTTCTCTGTCCAATCCAGTTTTTTTGTGCACTTCTGGTGGATTTGAGTTCCTTCATTAAACTTCGTGAGAGAAGCTCTTAAGGCTGCTCACCCTTTTTTGCTCTTTTACTGAATATTCGTTCTTCCGTGTGCCCAGCTGGTTTTGCTTGTGTCGTTTTGAACAGGTTGGAGGGAAAATGTGAAGATATCTAAACAAAATTGTGTCATCATCTCTGAAACTGAATTCTATAGATTCAGGAAATGCTTCAAAATCAAGTTCTGCACGTAAAATCCAATGAGTCATAGTTTGTTGTGTGCTCTCATTTTCGTTCGTCGTTCGTCCTGATTTAATTAACTATTCCTGTCTGTCACTCTAATGCCTCAAAGTGGGAATTTATCCAGAAATAACAGTAGTTGCTGTCATGGCAATGATGATGGTTAATGATAATAACCACCATTTATCCAACTGGACGGACGGGTGTGCGTCCCCGCCCTGAGATATGTTTGATGGATTCACACAAAGCTCCATCGCCCAGCGACTGCAGAGACTCCACGGCTGCTTTCTCCTCAAACAATGCCGTCCTTCTTCATTCCTCAATGGGCTTCTTATTTCCCAGAGAGCCTCAAGGTTTCAAATATTTTATTCAACAGTTTGCATTATGGTTGTGACGTTCTGAAATGTTTTCGTGAGGGGAACAGACATTATCCACGGTTGATTTTACTAAAATTTTATGTGAATAAATGCTACTTAAGGTCACAATTCAGGTCACTGAGTTCTCTGGACACAATCAGCCGAATGAATTGTGTTTTTAAGAGAGAAAATGTGTCAGAAAAATAAGAGTGAAAAAGCGTGTAGATGCCTTTTTGAGAGGAAATGACTTTGCCAAATCTAGACTTTAGTGAAAATAGGCAGATGTTTGCTAAAGAAGCATGCTCAGTTAGGCTTTCTTATTGATAAGCATTTAACACTTAGTAAGGATTCAAAACAATGTCTTCAAAACAAGTAAAAAAATAGAATACAAGATGTTTTTCTTTGTTACAAGTTTAAAAAAATGCCTCAACAGAAATTTGAATGTATCTGCTGTAAATCAAAGTATTATTCATATCCATCGCCATGTTATTGGATGACTTATCATGACTTGGTTTGTGTAGTACATTAGAGAAATTGATTTTTGAAAAAACATTTCTTGAATTTCAATAACATTTTGCACATATGTGTAATGAAAACGCAACTAATATCGTTTCTGCTCCCCATCTATGGAATAATTTACCTGAGGATCTGAGAGAGTTTAAATGTACATTAAAGATTCATCTTTTTAAACTGATATTTTAAATAATTAATAACTTATTATAGTATTTTATGTTTTTTTATGATTCTCTTATTAACGATGGTTCTGTAGGTTTTAGTTTGATGCTCTGCTGGTGAAGTTCTGCTCAACACAAACTCTTGTTGCTACTGAAACCACTTTGAGCTCCTCGAGCTGCTCTGGTCTCTGTAAACAGATGGATAAATAATTTTGATTGTTCTTTCACTATTCCATGCCATAAATTGCTCCAAAGTGGTGTTTCCGCGTAGAACAAAAACACGCAGCAGCGCCTCTTTACTATTATGTCTTTAAATCCAGTCTGTGATCTCCATGGCAGCCCGACGCTTTTTTTTTTTTTTTTTTTTTTT
>NC_050524.1:21437422-21464374 GCF_002922805.2 Oryzias melastigma | reverse complement strand
AAGTATTTTATATTTGAAAAACATGTGGTATTGGCTTTTAATTTGAAAAATGTGTGCAGAGGTGAAAAACAACATGGATCCTGCCTTTTAAGGAGCTTTTTCTTCTGTGTTGTCCTTCTTGCAGGAACCATAATTGTCTTCACTGAGAGGGCAGGGCAGGAAGTGGGTTTGGGGGAGGTATTTTTTGGAGCATTCAATGCACACACACTAACACACAACCTTTTCAAACCTTTAAAGTAAGACAGAAAAAGCTCAGAGGAACTCTTATTTTAAGGGAACAGAGCTGCTGTTTTTTTTTTCTTCTTAAAAAATGTCCACTTTATGAGTATTATCCATCGCCTGTGGCGGCTGGCTGTTGCTGTCGTAGGAATGTATGTAGTTGAGGGGATGGTTTTTTAAAGAAAAAAATTGAAGAGCGGAGGATATTTGGACAATAAATTGAACTCTTCGAGAACTTGGTTCTTGTTCTTTTTAGTCTGGCACATTTATCCTCTCAGATGATTGTTTGTCTGACTTGGCTCCTGTCTGACCCGGTCCTGGTCTGTTTCTTTGTGCCTGTCTCACCTCTCTCTTGTCTATTTTTATCTCCTCTCCCACTGCGCTCACATCTGGATCTTATTGACAAAGTGAACAGTTAGAAAAAGGCTCTCTGTGTGTGTGACGTGCACGTTCCGTCTGCCAAATGCAAACACCGTCTGATTAAAAGAGGATTTCTGCAACGCCATATGGATCAGAACATGTGGAACAAATGGTGATGACATGATTTTCTATGTTCTCAAACCTGTTCTGATCAAAGATCTTTAGGGTTTCTTCTGCTGAATCTCAACTGTCTTCACTTTTTTTTTTTTTTTTGCAGCACTTCAAGTGCTAAAGTATGGTGGCCTTGAAGTGGAAATTACATAATCAAATAAGAAAAGAAAACTGTTAAAGATGACTATAAAAAAAGCAAAACAAAAATACAATGCTTTACATTTTACAAATAAAAACAGAAAGTAATTTCCAGACTTCAAATGGAGAAGGAAGGTATCATGGGACATCACTGAAGTTGAGGATCTTTTCAACATGAAGTTATTTGTTTATATTTTTAGGAAGATTTTTCTGTTTTACATTTTCCCCAAAACTCAACGTCATCATCCAATCAGTGATCTTCCACTATACCTATACCTTTCCTGCTTTCATATTTTCATTTTTTTTTAACATTTTCGCTATGATTTCTGGAAATAACTTTTGTTTTCCAAAATGTTATTTTTTTAAAGTTTGGTTTCTGGATTTTTTTTTACATCTGAAATGCAAGTTGTTTTTATTTTTTTTAATTATTATTATAATTTTTAACTTGTTTTTGCATTGAGTGATTTATTCATGTGATTTGCACTTCAGGGTTCCCATGCTAAAGAGGTTATGGCTTTTGTTGCCATGTTTTATCACCACACTTTTTCTTCACTAAAGGGGCTCTTCTGGATCTGGAAACCTCTTCCATCTCTCATGAAGACACCTTTCTCTTTTGTCAGGAAGCCCAAAACACTTGTAGCAACATCAACATTTGAGGAAGTGAATCCTGATGGAAGGAGGTCACTCTGTGTCCCTGGGACGGCAGATTAAATAAACGATTAGGCAGCTTGTTTATGTTTCAATGGACTGAGAGCATTGGGCCACACAGTGTGACTCGGAGTCGACTATCCTGAACACTGCCAAAAGGGGTAACCTAAAAATAGGAAAAGAACAGCAGTGTTAGGAGGAAAATCACTAGGAAGTGGACACATTTTCTGCCCATGCAGCAAGTCATTTTTACTGAAAAAGAAATCTAATAATAAGACATAAAAATCTAGAAACTAGGAGTTCCACACTAAAAAATAAGATGGAAAAGTTAACTGTTAGAAAGAATTACTTCAAATTTAATGTTATAAATCCAAATAAGTGGGTTTTTTTTGGTTATTTTTAAGCAAATGGTTTGTATTCTTGAGATTTTATGAGCCCAATTGTAGTTAATTTTGTTTCCAGGTGACAAAAACTAAACTCTTTTTAGACCAAAATGAGGATACAAGCGGTTGAAATGAGTTTTCTTCGCAGGGTGGCTGGGCGCTCCCTTAGAGATAGGGTGAGGAGCTCAGTCACCCGGAGAGAGCTCGGAGTAGAGCCGCTTCTCCTCCGCATCGAGAGGAGCCAGTTGAGGTGGTTCGGGCATCTGATCCGGATGCCTCCTGGACCCCTGGTGAGGTGTTCCGGGCATGTCCCACTGGGCGGAGGCCCCGGGGAAGACCCAGGACACGCTGGAGAGACTATGTTTCTCGGCTGGCCTGGGAACGCCTCGGGGTCCCCCCAGAAGAGCTGGAGGAAGTGGCCGGGGAGAGGGAAGTCTGGGCATCTTTGCTCAGACTGCTGCCCCCGCGACCCGGTCCCGGATGAAGCGGAGGAAGATGGATGGATGGATGGATGGATGAGGATACCATCTTAGTACAAGTCTTGATAAATCCTCATTAAATCTAAAGCTAGCGTATATTTTTGCTCTTATTTTTGTTTCCAAAATAATGACAATGAATGCCAGTCTGACTTAACTGAACTAGAAAAAAAAAACCTTAAAATTGAAAAAAAAGAGAGTGCAATTAAATTTTTTTTTTAGCTTTAAATCAAGTTATTCTATTTTCAAGAGTTTGGAGCAAAATGATTTCCACTCATTTTAATAATATCTCATAAATCTGGGTTGATAATTCATCAATCTATGCTTAATAGATCAATAATTGATTAATTAAAGTAGAGATTGATCTAATCCATAATGCTGAAGTCTGCTAGCTTGACGCAAACATATAATGGAATTTCCCATAAGACGGCTAATGCTAACGCTTCGTCGATCTAAACATGCATTGCTGACTAAATGAACATCTTTATAAACTCACAGGCATGAATTTTCCAAAATCATTTAAGGAAATATTTTTTATAGTAACCATTTGTGGTTTAAAACCCATTTTTTCCTCATACTTTCTTCCTTTTCTGGAATAAGGTGTAATGCTGCACCGCTATCACCACCTAGTGGCCAAACTGAAACGCTCTCTAGGAGAGACAGAACAATTGTTGGAGCTTCTCTGTTTGGGAATCCATGGAACACTGTATGGTATTAATAATCTTATTTCACTAATATGTTTTACAGTATTTGAACTGTATCAGATTAATATGAATATCTGCAAAATATATATATAATTATTAATGTATTTAACAAATGTGTCTTAATGTGTAAATCATATCAACTCAAAATTGAATTGAATTGAGTGGATCGAAAGAATCAAATCGATCCAGGCTCCGATGAATCGATAATGGAAATTATTTGCGATAACTAGCCTTAATATTTCATTATTTCTAGATCCTAGCTCTTAATTAGAGAAAAAAATCTCTACTGCTGGTTAAGAAAAGCTTATGATGTAGAGAAAAGAGAAGTTGTAGAAACTTCAGACCTGGTAAAATATCTTGAACGTCTGAAAATGATGTTTTTAACCTTTGCAATGATCAATAGTTTGCAGTGTAAAAGCAGACAAAAGTGATAGTCCCTCATTGTAAATCAATACAAAAATATGTTACTGTGGCCTTTTTCTGATGATGGAGGACATATATAAAGAAAATTAAGCACAAAATAGAATTTCTGAGTGTTTTCTTTAATCAAATAGTTGTAAATCAGGAGCAGATGAAAAAAATGACGTTTGACAAGGAGCTTTATACATATTATATTTTAAGCCCATAGATGTTTTAAAAGGCATCTACAAAACAAAACAACAATCTGCCTCAACATTCTCAAAAGTTGACCCTGAAACATTTTAATAACTTGTTTTTTTTCTAAGGCGAAGTTCGCAGACTGAAGTTTTCCTTTGTCAGTGCCGCCGTATTTCACATGTTCACCCCGTCTAGTCGAGACGCTCATAAACCTGTCAACCAGCTCTGACGGTCCGCCCTCATCGCTGTCGTCTGAGAGCTGCGGCCTTCAGGCTCTCAGAGCCGCCGTCCCTCCGCTGCGCCACAGCAGAGGGGCTTCAAACCAAATAAAGTTAATGACAAGGTGAATGACAGCCCCCAATCTTCCTAATTGTAGGCTTCATTTCTGGCAAAGAGAAAGAAAAAGTAGGTTTTGGTAAGTGGAGGGGTGGGACCGTGGCTGATGAACAGCAGCTAACGGACTCTTTTTTTTGGGAGGGGGTGTCATGGTCATTGTAGGCAGAGCAACACAGCAGCCAATGACGGAACGGGTCGATGTATAACGCAGATGGACAGAATAAACCTGAGCGCAGCAGAGGATGATCCATTAACATTTAAACTCATTTAAGTCTCTGCTTCTCTGCAGCTCGCTGCTGTTTCCGACTCACTGCGTCACACGTTGGTTTGGATTTGTTTGTATTTCATGACGAAGTTCTGCAGAAACTCCAGTGTGGAGCTTGTGTTTGGGTTGGACCTGAGTGTGTGTGTGTGTGTGTGCACTAGCACTCTATTATTAGCAGGAAGGATGGTGCAAGCCTGGGAATATTGTCCTTTTTGGAAAAACAGACTTCACTTTCTTCCCATTTTTCCTTCTTTCTGTCGTCTCCATCAGCTGATGGGGAGGGAAGGAAGAAAGATGAAGCAAAGATCTCAGTACATGAGAGGATTGACATAAACATGGTTTGTTGTAGTTTACTTGGTTTTAAAAGGGTCTTGTTAGGCCTAACATATGAAAATCATTTTACTTCCATTCTTGTTTTCATGTCATCAGAGCTTCAGCTGTTAGATTTTCTCATCAGTGTTTAGTTGCTGCGTGATGTTTGGAGACTTTTGCTTTAAAATGTTTCTCCTGCTGTTGATTTGCTGTGATCAGTTTGGTTTTGAATGAAACCACTAGGGGGCACAATACAGTTCTTTCACATCACAAGGGGTTTTTGTCTGGGGGAGAATCTGACATAAAACCAAAGACAAATCAATCATGAACTGATACCACTGACCCGCAAGGTTCTGGTGGACGTTGGACTACTGATGGTGGTTCTTTAGTAGAGGAAGAAAATGAAATGCAGGAGTGAAGGACTTGGAGGAGGAACTTTGACAGGAAAACTAGAAAGTTGGTGGACATGATGGAAAGAAGAAAAGTGAATGTTCAAGAGACCAGGTAGAAAAGGAAAGCTTACAGGTTGGGAAAAGTTTCCAACTCATGGTGAGGATGGAACAGAGGAAAATAGATTCTGCTGGAAGAGTTTGATAAGAATGTTCTAGAATTAGAAATGGTGATGAGTCTTAAAGCTGGAAGCTGAAGGGGTGAAGCTGAATGCTGTCAGTGGCCCCTCGGGAAGGATATGAGATAGAGGAGAAGGATACATTCTGGATGGGGATGGATGAAGAGATTCAGGATATCTCTAGAAGGGGAATGAAGTTTAGAATTCCTTCATTGAACTTTGCTGAAAGAATGGAAACGTCAGTGATGAAGACATGTTTACAGAATACAGAGGATTGTTGTAGCTAGGGGAGGAAGAGGAGGATCATGTCAGGTCAATAATGGTATCTGGAGATGTCTATGGTTAACCCCGATGGGTTTCTTTCTATATTCACCCTAAATGCTGCAGTTGTTGCCATGTCACCTGTCAGATCTCAGAATTGCTGCCTCCTCATTTTTACAGACCATCTGCAGAGCTTAAGCCCTCAGTGGGACAGCTGAATCAAACCCAAATTCTAGTGTTTTATGGTCCAGATTACATTAAAGTAGAACCATAGGGACAAAAAAGGGTTTTATTTATGTCATTTTTTGAATTTTGATCTGTTTCTAAAGAATTTTGTTTCCTTTTTGTGTTTTCAAAATCTGCAACAATCCAATCGTGTTCCTCCCTCTTGATAACAATTCACAGATTAGCATCCACCCATAGCAAAGTAATACATTTGATCAAATATACTTGAGCAGACTATAGGTGTCAGTGTAGCTGGTTTACTATGGACCATGTACGTTTAGTGAAGGAAGTTTACTGAATACTTCTTCAGACTAAATTGTAGCATTTTAAGTTTGCATTTTATATATGGTATATAAAAAGGAAATTTCAAGTATGCACTTCAAAAAGAGTGAAGCCATATTTAAGAAAAAAAAACCACTAATATTCAGATGAAAATCACTAGAAAGTAGTAATATTATCGGTCATTTTACTTGAGTAGAAATCTTACAAAAAAGTCTAAAAACAATGAGTTCCACACAAGCATTCAAAAAGGGAATTAAAAAAAATGCTATTAAAAAGAATGACTTCATATTAGATGTTATGCAGCCCAACATTAGCATTTTTTTCACAGTTAAACTTTGTAGTTGATTTATTTTAGAACAAAATATGGAAAAGGGAGTATGATCTCTGTACAAATTGGCCCATCTTAATAAATCCTCATAAAATCTAAAATAACCACAAGTTCTTAGAACATAACTCTACATTTTTGTCTCCAAAATAGTAATAAACGCCGGTCTAACTTTAAAATAACATCCTCAAAATAAAACCAAAAATTACAGTAAAATTTGAGTTTATTTCCAGTCTTAAATCACATTTCTCCATTGTTTGACCCATTTTGATAATAATTTCCTTTTTTCTAGATTCTAGCTCTTAATGAAAAAGCAAAGTCTGGACTGTGCTGATTAGAATGACTTTAAACCTGGTAAAATGTCTAAAAACAAGGTTTTATATCTTTGCAAGGATCAAATAGTGTGACTGAGTATACTTGTAGTAAACTTAGATTGACTACTTTTTTCTTTTTTTCTGATCTTGAGCGCTTTTTTATTAATTCTCTCTCTTATAGATTTACAAATTCATCCTTTTTTGCTCATAAATAACAGCTGACATTGAATCACTCTTTCAGAAACTTTTTAACGGTCCTCATCTTCAGGTCCCAGCCATGGGGGTAGAGGTCACAGAGGTCACTCCTTCACCTGAAGCTTCACACCTGCTCCGTGTGTGCAGAACATTCCATGACTGGATGACTGCATTGTGGGTGATTGTGTTTATGCAGGACACGCTACCTGGATTCCTGCATTCCAGTCATTTGGGCTCCTTCTGAAGCATTCTGGGAAATGGTGGTGGTGGGGTGCATTAAGGAGGGAGGGGTTGAAGAAATTAAAATAAAAAGGGAGGAGGAGGAGGAGGAGAAGAAAGGATTCCTTCCATGTTGAACCACAGATCCTAATCTAGTCTTTTCGTGTCTTCTCTGTTTCTCTCTTAAGTGCCCCCCCCCCTCATAGAACTTTATTAAATAAAACTTTATCAGTATTTGATGCTTGAATGGATGTGATGGAATGAAAAGTAAAGCAGAGAACCTGGAAAAGGCTTGAATGTAGTCAGTATGGTGATCTAATCGCTCCCTTGGAGAGCCACACTGGGACTAAGCCAGCATCAAACACACACACTAACGCACACAAACACACACACACACACACGTAACACTGCCATATAAGGAGAGAGCTGGAGGCAGTTGGGAAAAAGGTTAAAACCAGGGGTCCTCTGCTCTTTTTTTCCCATCCTCTCTTTCATTGTAAAGTCAACAGAAAGTTTGTTTTTCTGTCTCCGCTTTTGCGTTTTGGTTTTTCATCCGTCCATCTCCAACCTGATGCCGCCGCTCCGTGCAGACGTTGGATCTCCTCAAGTTCAAAACAGTCGTTCTTGTTCTCGCTCTGCTGCACAGCCTGGTTTTTGGTTTGGACAGCATATTCTCGGGACATTGAAACTTTTCTGTGCAGCTTAACTCGGGGACTACACATTAACTAAATGTCTCCCACGTATTCTTGCACATTTCAATCAGAAAAAAGAACTTCCAACAGCAGAAAATCTTTGTTTTTAATTTATTTAGTGTACATTTTAAGGACATGTTCACGTGTTTCGACCCAATCAAAACCCTTGCAGCCAATGTTTATTTGAACATCCACAAACTCCTGGTAGAAGTAAAAAAATATTGGATGTCAACACAATTATTTTGCTTTAATCCCCCCAGAAAGTAGCTTGTGAAGTGTTTTAAGGGTTAGCACACTCTGCTGTTAATCCCAGATTTTATGAGCAGGAATTTTCACTGTTCTTGCTCGTCTTTGTGAAGGTTTTCCACTTTTCTTTAGAAAGTGTCTGAAAGTCCACGGTGAATATTTTGACAGAGCAGTGGTTAATGTGTACGGCAGAGTACCCCCTGTGGATTGTGTGTGTGTGTGTGTGTGTGCACGCAGTGGAATGTGACTGTTTCATGTGAGCAGTTATAAACGGCTCAATTTTCCTGGGAGTATCCGGTATTGGAGAGTGTGTTCCAGTATGTGTGTTGGTGGTTGAGATAAAGGAAATGTTTCCCTTCTTTAGTTCTGTCTCACCGGGGAGGGATTATGAAAGGAGGGGGCGTGGCCTCCATCAGGCCCTCCTCTTCTGTTTGACAGCAGCCTCTCAGCACAGAAGCTTTTATAAACTCCAGAATTAGTTTGACGTGAGACTAGTGCTGCACATTATGAGGAAAACTTGCAGTGTGTGGCTTTAGTGATCAATATGACAATATGACTTGTAATGAATGAACAAATAGAAAAAAAACAGCTAAAACATCATTTTCATTAAAGTCAACATTAATGCTGTGAGCAGCATTGTATGGCGTTATTCGCCCCCACCATTACAGAGTGGCTGCCCCTCACCCTCCCCTTATACTTCTGCCCATATGGTCAGGGACACATGTGACATTACATTTTTTAAAATGGCGGCTTTTCTGATGATTTGTCTCCATAGCAACCATTTTATTTTTTGATCTCCTGGAGGTGACAAACAAGCCTATATCATTTTTTGAAGAGTTGGCAAAAGTTAATTTTTGGATTTCCTTGGCAACAGAATTTATTATTTTTTTTTAACCATGCATGCATTCCTTAAATGTTCATATTTTATGTAATTTAGTTTTGTTCAGTTTGAGCCTTCAATTCATGTATTAAATATTCTCAATAATGTGGTAAAATATGTGAGATCAACAGTGAAACACCATTTTTTTTAGCTTGTAATGCTAACGTCGTTCAAAAGCTACAAACTTTATTTCCAACATCATTTTCTTCAATCCTAATGATGCTCAAGGAGTTAGGAAGACATTGAGCAAAATCTCTGGAGTTTTATTTATTTTTTTTATTCGTAGCTAAACTTGATTTTGGTTGTAGACCTAATTTGGTGGCTTGTGTTAAAGGTTATAACGATTCCTTGACCAATACTTTTCTTCTAACATATTGTACGAAAATGTGAAAATCACCAATATTTTCCCACCTTGCCAAAGCCGTGTGTTCTGCGGCCATCCCATAATAAATTCAGACCTTCCTTTAGATATCCGTGACACGATTTTAGTCTCGTTCCTTTTTTTTGATGGTTTCTCCCGCTGTGATGTCATCATTTGGGGGTGTGTCAGTCACTATACCTAAATTAAATTTTACCGGGCAGGTACGAGGTGCGCTCAATTTTTTGGTGAGTTTTTGAGTTTGTGGTGTGGGTGGAATGTTTGTACTGCATACATGCACTGCACACATTTTTGATTCATTGTGCAGGTCTACATGTGACTCTAGGTCTTTATTTAACTCTCATTGCTGTAGAAACTTCACTTTTTTAATTTGTTCTCTGAAATCTGCCACAGACACGAAGAAAACTGGCTTTTCTAGAGCATGAAATATATAAAAATGCACAAGTACTTAAGTCGTCTTGCTTTGATGTTAATCCACAATGGATTTAATGCTGTAGAACAATTCAGATTCCATTTTATATCCCTATTTTTGAGTAGTTTTTTTAAGACCATGCAGTCTTGCTTTAGAGTTGACCACATGCTGTATGTAGTCTTTCTTAGTTTCTCACTGTTATTGATGATCTAATTAGAATCATAGTATCTACATCAAGTCAAACTTCTCTTTTTTCATTTTCTTTATACCTAATCCTCCATTGAAGGACCCCTTTTTCCCCCTTTTGTGTTATTTTTTTTGGAGAATCGGCTCATCTTTTGTGCTCGGTGGCGTCACACACCGTCTCCCGAGGATTTATCATCCAGCTGTGCAGCCTCTGCAGCGCTGATGCTCTGTAATTATGGCTTCCTCTGCTGTATGTTTCTTTTTCATTCATGCTTTCTGTTGCTGTCGCTTGTTTCTGTGGAAACCAGCCGCTGACCCGCTAATAACACAGATCTGGTTCTCCTCTCTTCTCCTGCTTTGTGTTTTGTTTTTTTCAAGTGAAGGCGTTTCTTTTTTACTTTCTCTTTAACTGTTTGTTGTCACTCAGGCCTTTTTAGAGGTGATGGTGCTCCTGAGGGGGTAACGAAAAACCTTTGCCCACATCCTGATCTGTGGGGTTTGAGTTAAGGAAAGTTTATAACCTTTTTTTATGTGTAGCTTTGACTGAATTTTGGCGTTGACTTCGACTCTCTGTGGTTGGCATCTGTCCTGAGATCAAAGTAGATGTTTGCTCAGCAGAAAAATATGAAGGAGTGAAGCTCTAATGGCAACTTCAGGAGAAAAAAAAGTGAAATCATCGCATTTAAATGTTAAAACAGACGTAATTACTGAAGAATACAGAAGTTTGTTTCTGTCTGAAGATGTAGATACAACATTTTTTAATTTAGACAAGCTTTTACATTTATTTATTTGATTTAAGAATAATTTTGAGTTATACAAAATGTTTATATAATTGATCTATATAAATTATGCTTTATTAGTTTAGAAAATTGAAAAAAAATACATGTCCTCAACAGTAAAATATTGTAGGAACACAATCCCTGAGTATTCAAGGTGGGAGAAAAGTACACCGCTACTTCTGCATTCGTAGTTTCCATCAGTTATAGTTTTTTAGTGCAGAAAACAATTTTTTTTCTAATATCAGAAGTTTTCATATCACAGTTTAGAATAAGTCTTGGCCTCAAGGTGAGCAAGAGAAAAATGTGAAAGCCTGAGGAGAAAAGATGGCGGCGGGCACCAGAAAGGACCAGCAGGGCGGGAGAGACAGAAAGCATTTCCGGAGTTAAAACGTTATGTGGCTGATGGCTATCGCCGGTAGAGCCGAGCATTGTGGGAGATGTAGCCGAGCAGGAAGTGGATGTCAGATTAGGGGCCGCGGCAGCATCAGCGAGGAGGACAGAGATGGATCAGAAGCTCCTCCTGGTGTATCCAGACGTCCTCTTCAGAGAAAGACTCTGCGGTTCGTCATGACAGGAAAACCTGCATGAAGATGTGACGTTTGATCGAAGCCGCTTGTTCTCCAAAAGCTTCAGTTGTCAAAACTCTCAAATTAATTTAATCACATGGTAAATTCATAATTTAGAAATGCTTGGCTGAATTTGTAAGTAAAAGAAATCCTGCATGATCTCCACTGCTTTGCTGCTTCTATGCATTTATTTTAGGTTATTATAGCAGTTCAATAAAAATTTGTTCAGTTTATCTGCATTTGTTTTGTTTATTTAAAATAAAGAGCTATTACAGAGTGGCTTTCCATTCGTCCTGCATTCATCCAATCAATGATGGATGAACCTTTTAGCTCAGAAAATAAAATTCTGCACATTTTCCTCCTTTTAATTACCTCTTATTATAAAGTTGAACTCTTTCATTACAACAACTTTAAAATACTTTAATTTAATCTGTCTGTGTTTAAATTCTTCAGTTCAATGCTGAAACATTTTTCACTTTCAACCTTTTTTAAATTACTTTACTGTTCCTGTTTAAAATGGAATAATCTGAAATAATATCTAGATTTTCAAAATAAAGTTCAACTTAAGTCAATTTAGATTTAAGCTAGATTGTAGTCTTAGTTTTTACTAGCATCCATAAAGACCCATTCCAGAGAAAATGGTGTTTTTGTTTTTTTACCATTTTTATAGCATTTTTCTGATGATTGACAAGCTGAATTATAAAAAATAGGCTTAAATTGCATTTCTTAGTATTTGTTTATTTAAATCCTTGTGAATCAGGAGCAAATGAAAAATGTAGTTTGTAAAAGATTCTATTTGTGATGTAGAAAACATGTCCGGCAGGCCACAAGCTCCACTCCATTCTAATGTATCCACTAGAAGACAAATAGATCCATGAACCTCTTTGTTTTCCTTGTCTGAATTGGCACCTGGCTCAAAACTCCAACGTTACTCACCATATTTGTTGCACCAGTAATGTTAGGTCGGGGTGTGAGGGGCTGTAAGCTAGCAGGAGAGAGTGTTTTTTAATGAACTGTTGCTGCCCAGCAGAATCTATGTTCTAGAAATCAAAACAGGTTTTGATTAGAGCGGGACTTAGAGATATATTCTTAAGATAATAGTGAACTTTCTCAGTATGTTTTTAAAAATATAACCCCTTTTCCCTTAAACTAACTACAACATTCTTCAATAAATAAATCAACTAAACTCTTACAATTATTGTTTTGTCCTTTAAAAATAAAGCGCTCGGAACAGCAGTAGAAATGATTAAAGCTAAAAATCAAATTCCACCAAATCCAATTTTTATTTTTTTAGCTCACCTTTGAGACTTTAAAAGACAACGTTTTAGAACATTTTTAAAACTACAAGATTAATTTAATTAATGGAAAATTAGCAGATTTGTGCTGCATCCAAATGTTTTTTTTGTTCAATAAAAAGGGAAAAAACTAGAGATATCTAAGCATAAATTTGGATATAATGAGTTAAAGATTGTTGCTGTGTTTTCCTCTTCACACTCTAAACTCATCCGATAAAGAACTCGAGAGACGGTTCCTCCTGCTCTGGTCAAAGTTCTGTTTCTGCAGCTGATTGGAACAATACATCTAAAAATCCTCTCAGGTGTTTGGATCTGGGGCCTTTGACTCATCATATCTGGACTCACAAAAGATCTTTTTACACCTTTTCTTTCCTACACACAGACACACACCGTCCCATCAGGGCGTATTTTCAGGAAACAGGAGATCCGGTTACCTGTGAGTTCTCCCTTATTCAGCAGCTCAGGTTGGTAACAAGCAGCTTGATTTAGGCCATCCCATAAAAAAAGACATAAAATGGATAGAAACAGCTGCTCTGTGTTTGGAATAATCTGATGTTAATCTTTTATATGGGTGTTTTGACTGACTATAATACAGATTAGGAGATTAGGGGAGAAAAGTTACACCCAGAAATGATGTAACTGCATCATGACTGCTGCCCCCTTGTGGTAATTTTTATGATTATGTCTGTACTAAAGTTTTTCAAAGAAAGAAAATTCCACTTTTTTCTTACGTGAGTGTGTAGCAAGGAGGAATTTAAGTGTTTTTTTGTGTAGGTGTGATAAATATGAACGCACAAAGATGGAACAGGAGGCAAAAAGAAGGGGGAATGATGAATCAGGGAAAATGGGGGTAAATGTATGCAGACATCTGCCAGCATGTTGTTGCTCGGCACCGAAACACAAATGTTGTGGGTACAAGCTGTGCACCGGGGCAGGTGTGAGATGACAAATCTGTTTTTGTTCAGTCAGTCGTGCGTTTACCACTTCTAGGGTTACTCACCTGAGCGGACGGGCGTCACCAGACCTCTGAGGTAGTTTGTGAGGGTGGAGGGCAGAAGCTGCAGTGCCCCCCATGCTGGCAAAAGAGGAGAAATAAAAACAGAAACATTTCCTGAATGACGGTGAAGCGTGTCGACACATCTGTATGCTGAAAAAACCCTCTGTAAGCCCCTCCCTTTTTGACCACAACCAGAGCGTGCTGATGGCTCCCTGAACATCTCAGTTATTTTCAGGAGTTGTGGTCTGTGTGAAGGATGTCTTTTGGTGTGACGGTGACTGGGCGGTCTTGGGGAAATCTGGGTCAGCTCGCCACGTGCCAAGAAGGAGCTCTCCGCCGCCACATGCTCCCCTCCTTCCCCATTCACACTTAAGTGCTGTTGCCATGGAAATGGGATGCTGCTGTAAATGAATGAACAGATGATGAACTCCGTGACCCTTTGAAGGCTGAGCCGCATGATAGAAAAAGACAGGATGTCCTTGAGAATTTCAGATGTTGCTGTTTAGGCCTCGTCTTCCGCCATAAACCTTCAGGGTCGCTCTTTTCCTCTTTCAGCTTTGTGGAGACGAGAGCTTTTGTCTCACTAATGTTCTGCAATATCAAAAAAGCAGCAGGAAAATACCTTCTTCCTCTATAAAAACCAAAACAAATCATAAGAATTATGATTCAAGAAAACTGGAGGATTTTTTAGGCATACGTTTCTCTTAAACGGCTGATCAAATGTCTCTGTAAAGTGAAAAATAGAAGAAATTCTGACTTGGAGACAGCAAATGCAGCAGGATTTAGGTTCTGGGTGGAGATGAAGAAGCTGAATGAGCTAAAAGACCCACTTTAGAGACCCACTCTAACAAAAATTGTGTTTTTAACATTTTCATGTGCCATTTTTGGAATAAAATTCAACTTAAATTACAAATATTTCTTCGTTCAATTTGTTGTGAATATAAAAAGGCCTTGGGAAAAGCTCTCACTTGTGTTGTAGAAGATACGCTGGGCAGGCCACAAGCTCCATGCTTCGAGCTCTCAGCAAGGGGGAGGGGCCAAAGGCCCCACCCACATCTCAGAGGTGACATTTCTAACCAACTACTGCCGCTCATTTTCTGCTGTCCTAGAAAACGACACAGAGTGGAATAATGATAATGGAAAAAAATCACTGGGAATACTTTTAACTTTATGGAGCTTTGCTGCATCAACCTGTAGATCATGATGTTCTCCAATTGAGTTGAAGCTGGCTGGGCTTAAAAGTTGGTCTAACATTGCTTCAATGGCCTCCAATGACCTTTCCTTCTAAATTTAGCTAATTAAGGTTGTTTTATTTAAACCATGACAGGTTTTATTGTAGTTATTTACGGTCCTGTCCGCTGCAAGGCAGAGGTAGAGCAATCAACTTTTGTTCAGAAGATTGCAGGTTCGATTCCCTTTGTTGGTTATAGGTTGGGACAGTCTGTAAAGCGATTTGAGCCTTAAAGTACGGTAGAAAAGTGCTATATACGTATATGCCGTTTGATTAATGTTAGAAAATACAATTTTTTTAAATTTTTGAAATGTTCTTTGTTTGATATTTGTTGTAGTTTATTGATTTTACATTTACATCAGACTAGATATCATCTGGATTGTGTGACATTAGATTGAAATTATTTAAAATCTGCTTTTCTTTTTATTTTATTTTATTTTTTTTATTGAGTAATATCTTTGTCGTTACAAGTGTGAAGATGAAGCTGAACTTCTGCATGCAGACAGATAAAGGAGGATGATAAACTTGTAAATGGAGGTCCTGATCCTCCAGAGGTCATTGATGTGAAGGTGTCCCTCATACAGAAAATACAATCCCTGCAGTAACCGGAGGAGGGTGGAGACATATGGACTCGGCTTCAAACATGTCTGTGAAATCGTTTCTCTCTGTGTAGTTCTGACGCTGACGAGGATTAAAGTGCAGGTTCCCGCCTTTGTGACCTTTAAATGTCGTAGTGTGACCTTTCTGTGGGCGTCTGGCCTCTGCCGATGAAACGGCCTGATGTTCATTTCAAACGAAGTGGAATTGAACTATCAGGTGAGAGCCTGCGTTGCTGTGAAACCTCTGTGTTCATCTCAGAGCACCACTTGATCCTCCAAACAGATCCTTTCAGTCTTTTTCATAGAGTTGCTTTATTACAGGATCATATTGTTGAAGTTAAACCACCTCGAACCGTCACTCGAACACCATTATAGTGTTTTATAAGGTTTACTAGCAAGTTTTAGAGCTGAATATGCAAAATTCTCAACTAATCTTCTTTTACAAAGCTTTTTTGTGAGGAAACCGACAGTGGAGGGACTTGGATTCAACAGACGCATTTGGTTAACCTGATCATGCTAAATGTTCTGCCGTTGATGAAGCAGACGACTATTAAAGTCTGGATACTCCAGCAGAAAACGTTATAAAATCTGGACTCAGTTTTTTAAGATGGAGATGTTTCCTGATGGTGAAATGTCTCCAACTTAAAAAAACTAAAGCCTTAGTCACATACACCCATGCGGTGGGTGACCCGTACGGGTGCTGTGGGTTTTGTCTGGATCTGTGGAGGGTTGTAGAGAGGAACGGCTGCATATTAAGGGTGTTTCTTGAGTCTCGTTTCCACTGAGGTGTCCGTTACGGTATGGTAAGGAGTGGTACAGTATGGTCCAGTTAATTCTCTTCTTCCAGTTTATTCTTTTCCGTAGAAAAAAAATGTGCATGAACATTTTCTCTCAATGGGTTTACAGATCAGTCTACGACTTTAATATTTTGCGTGAACCATGCAGCTTTGACTATTTTTCATCCGCAGACAGCCAGTATCCACCTGCTGTGACTAAGACATTTACCCAAATCACCCTTTTTAGTTTTTTCTACTATGGAACCATCCTGGATGAATGAGTCTTCTACCTTTTCTTCTCATACACTTTCACGTCATTTTTTTAAGTATTCTAAAATATAAACAATATCTAAGAAAATAATGAATCTTGAATGGTATAAATAAAGGCCATATTTATCTTTTTGTCCCATAAAAACTTTATTTTATGAAAAAAACATACATTGTTATTGTACTTGTCATCTATCTGCATTGATGTCAGTTCCTGTCTTTGCATTAGATGCAATAAAACTTTTTTTTTTACACTTTTTATTTAACATTTTGCACACCTAAAGAACATTTTTGAAAAGTAGGATGTAATAGAACTTTTATGAAAAAAAAAATCATCAATTTAAATCTGTCTTTTAGAAAGGGCAATTATGATTGATTAAATCTATAAATTGATTTACTTTAAAGGCAATTTATTGTGTTTTTTTCAGTAAAAACACTTTAAATGTACTTTTTAATACAAGAATTTATCATTTTAATTAAGAATGTTATGAAAAACTGCTTATATAACCAAACAAAAAGAAGAAAAAATTATGTGCGAGTGATTGAGTGAGTGAGTGATTGAGGTCCTGTGACAGACTGGCGACCTGTCCAGGGTGCCCCCCGCCTTCGCCCATCAGGGGCCGGGATTGGCTCCGGCACCCCCGCGACCCCGAAAGGGAAGAACTGGACAAGAAGATGAATGAATAAATAATTAAATAAATCCATATTTCCATATTTTGTCAGTGATGGACAGACCTAAAAGGATACAGGAATGAAAAATCAGATTTAAAAGGGATTTTCTGTGTTGGTGAAATTCTTATTTATGAGGGGAAACGAGGAGAGAAAGAAGAACATGGTTTTATGACGTTATGAGCTTTATGAAAAAAAAAAAAGCCTCAGCAGCTTGAATAGAAGGTAATGAGCTCAGCTGGGGGTTCCCGGGAGTCAAACTGTGCCCCCCCTCCCCTCCAGCTGTGGTGAGTTCTCTGCTCAGAAACGGAACAAACAGAAAATCATGAAACGTCGTAAAAGGTGAGGTGGGAGGAGCAGCTTTGCTCCGTCAGGTGGTGGGAGGGGGATGACATTTAGAGGTGATGCGGCTCCCGGCAGGTCGTCGGGTAAATTCTGGGGGCGGGGGGGTAAAAGTCTTCCTGTATTCCCTCAAATCAGTTCTTCGTGAGGTGATTGGTTGAGTCTGGCTGGTGTGAAAGTCCTGTGAACGTCTGCCTGCCTGCTGTCTCTTATTATACACACCCAGGGGGAGGGCCGTGACACGCTTGCACACACCCACACACGCGCCATCTCCCCCCCACACACACAGACAGACCTCGCCTGCTTCACCCGTGTGGAAGGAGCTGATCAGACACTGAAGCGTACGCGCTGAGAGGAGGATTTTTCCCTCTGGGGAGGTGTGGGAGCGCCGAGCGACAGAGGAGCTGTCACGGTGTACCTGCCTCAGCAGAGAGAGTCGCTCGCTGGAGGAGACTTATGAAAGCAGCTGGAAGGATCCAGGGAGAAGAAGATGCCTGTTCTGCCGTGCGATAACAGCGAGAAGCGGTAGCTCCTGCCACTGTCCTCCTCAACGGGAGAAGTTGAAGGACCTCGTCGGGTCGTCTGGTTTCTGCATGCCAACCTGAACCTTCACAAAGCTGTCCACATGCTGCAGATGGTTCGAACCCTCACCCAGTTCAGCATCGCTCTGGAGGAGATGAACGAGAGCGGGGAGAATACTGGAGATGAAGGTGGAGGGGGTGGTGGAGGAGAAGAGGTGTTGGACAGGGACACAGGAGATCAGTTCAGGAACTCCAACGCCAGTTTGAACGGGTTCTGTGCGGGAAGCCCCAGTGGAGAGGTAAGGCTGCTCCATGTCCTCCATCCTTCGTCTGAGACGTCTGTCTGCAGAGGATCATGTCTCTTTCATCAGCTCCGTCTCTGTCACGCCTGTCCATAATAGAATTAGAGCCGAGTGAATCACACGCTTAACTCCGACACATAAACACTCAACCCACTCACTGTTTGTCCTTCGGCACTCCCTCACAAATCTACACACAAACACACACAACGCTCTTCAGTTTTCTCTGTTCATTTTGCATCACTTTTGTGTGTCTGGAGGTCTAAAAATGCTCAGGAAAACTGTGGATTACACTTGAATGATCACTCGCAGACATCTAATCAGCCAGCCTGATAATCCACCAAAGTGTGTGTGTTGGTGCTGCATGTGAGGGCGGACAGGATTTTTCAAAACAGTATCAGGATAGACATTTTTTAATATTATTTTTCTTGACTTAACCAAAACAAAAACTTTAAAAGTTTAAATTTCCACTCCAATCATCCTGTGATTTATTTTCAAAGTGTTCCGAGTGGTCTTTTAACTATAATTATGCAGTTTTTAGCCAAAATCATCATCAAGAAGGAATGACAGTTTTTGCAGTAAATAATTAGAAACTCCCCTCTAAGTTGTGGGCAGGACTGTTGGCATGGAGCAACCCTGCCCCCCTTTCCCATTAACTACAACAGAGAGCCTCTCTTGCTAGCTTACAGCTTCTCACACTTCCAACCTAACATTAGCGGTACAAAAAAATAGATTCCAGATTCCAGCTTAGATGAGGAAAACTAAGATGTATATGGAGCTTGTGGCCCGCCTGTTTCCTAAGTCACAAATATGATCTTCGTCAAACACATTTTTTTCTTCTTCTCCTGATTCACAACAATTTGAATAAATAAATACTCAGAAATGCAACTTTTAAGCTTAATTTTCACTTGTATCATGAGAAAAATACGACAAGAAATTTTTTTAAATCAATTTCTGCATGTTTATCTGTCAGTTGTCTGAAGTTGTTCATTTTTCTAGTGAGAACTTTATTCTCTAACTTGGTGAGATGGAGGAGTAGTCAGGAGGAGTGTGTGAAGCAGAGACATTAGAGAGGAGGTGGAACCTAAACATGTGGAAGCATCACAGAGACGAACTGAGGGAGCAAAAAGCAGGACGAAGAGGCGCGCTGCCTTCGCTTGGGCCAAGCTGTTGCCAGGGGAAACTGTATCCAGGAAGTGCGGGGTGAAAGGGGGCGAAGAAATGGGAGGGATGAGGAAAGATGTTTTTGAGACCAGATCTCTGAGAACTGAACACATTCAGCAATTCTGACATTTTTTTTTCCTGATTTCGCAAAAGGAGTTTTTATTGTTTAACAAATACCGGAGGATTGAACGAACAGCACACAGATGAAGTCAGACAAACGTTTGACTTATTTGTTATTAAGATGTCTTAAACCTAGAAAAGCTGAAAACTGGCTCTGCATTCGTTTGTGACGAAGGTGACTCAATGAACTTTCCGGTGCGCTGTGGTCAGCCTCGTGGTTTGCAGGTCGTCTGCAGTTCAATAAAAGCTGGAAAAGGAACAGAAACGAACAGTTCATTCAAACGAACAGCTTCACACATGTAGGTTTCCTTCTGCACGTGCTCGCCTTTTCCGCGGGGTAAAAAAGAGGTCATCTAGTGAAGAAAAGTGATGTTTAATGACAGTAAATTGAATTCAGCTGTGGCGGTAATGAGGTGCTTACGTCTGTTTTTAGGTTCTAGTAAAGCACTCGTTTTAGGAACAGGATGAGTTTTCTTTTTTTTTTTTTTAACATAAAGGATTAAAGCTGAAAATCGCTTCCCTAAGATTTTGGAACCCCATCTGTCTGTTCAGAGAGACGGTGGCTAAAACGGCAAACATCCAGAGGAACATTTGTGAGCAGACGGTGATGTTTGGGCTGGTCTTCATCAGAAGATCGCAGCTGTGAAGATTGAATTACGCAAACAGAGCCCGTCTTTGAGCTCATACCTTTCCTCAGACGAGGATTGTTAAAAAGATCAGCGGGATCTCATTTCAGCCACAGAAAAATTCAGTGACTCACGGGGCTTTTAGGACACATTTCAGTCTAAGGTGATGCTCAGTTTGTAATTTAATATCAAGTGAGGTAAGGTTTGGAGTCACCAAAGACATGGAAATGATCTGCAACACTGTCAGTGTTCAACAGTGTGAATTAATAAAGTTATTTGTGTTTGAATCTGTTCTTAAAAGATTCAAGAAACAAGTTAAGCTTCAGTTTCAGGTATTAACAAGTAAAAATTTTGATTCTTTAAGAGTTTTTCACAGGACATAAACATATAGCTGAATAAATTAACTGCAAAACTTTTTATTCATTTTAAATTTTAGAAAAAATGAGACTTGGAGCTGGAAAAAAAACTGCTCAAGCAGGAGTTTAGGAGAAAACGACGATTAATGCAAGTCAGGTGCAGATAAATCAGGACATTTGACACAAACTGTGGAGGCTTAAAGGTTTGGCAAAATAAAGAAACGAAAGGTAAAAAAACATTTTTTTAGGATTAATTTCAGTTTATGGCATCCTTTTAAAATTTAACAAACCTTTTTGAGGATTTAGAAAAGGGTCATTTGTTGTTTTAGTCCAATTATATTTTTACTTCTTTTACTAAAATACACACAAAAAGTCACATTTTGTGAACTTACTTTATGGTTAATTTGTCTAAAATGTCAAAAGTCAGAAAGAAATAAGAAATGAACAAAACAACATGAGTAAAGAATGGACAATTCAGGTACATTTTCCCTCATGAGATGAATAATGTCTTATCTAAAGTGGTACAAATAAAAAACAGACTCGTAATTGCAATAGAAACAATATATATTTTCAGGTTAAGTGCTATGTTTACGGTTTATTCCGATATGTTTTCATCATTTTGTTAACATCTCTTTGAACATCTGTTCACCTTTTAAAAAATCTTACAGTGATTGGATAATTCCTTGTTTGCATTTAATAACATTGGAAAAGTTAGGATTCTTTTCACTTTAAGCATCCTTTTATGTCTCTTTTTGAACAAATCTTTATGAAAATCCAGAGATATAAGGGATATAGTTTCAAAATCACAATCAGTGATGTCTGTTGTGTCAGTTAAATTTCGTGTCACTTAGGAACCATTTGCTAGTTTAACTCCTCAATGCTGAGTGTCAGCAAGGAGGCACCGGGTCTCATTTTTAGAGTCTTTGGTATGACTGCATTGATTTAAACTCATGGGCTTCCAGTCTCAGGGCGGACACTCCACCACAAGGCCACTGAGCTGTCCTCCCTGTACTGAGAAAGAGATTACGCTAGCACATCAGCTGCTCTGTGCCCCTTCCTCTTCTACTCCGCGACCAGATCAGTCCCAACTGGTCTCTGCAATTTCCACAGAGTCCAAGAGAAGCTGTTTTGTTGGAGAACACTTTGCTTTTTCACATTTGCTCTGTTTATTGTTTGTGTGTTTAAGCTAAAACATTAAACTCCATCCATCTATCTTCTTTCACTCATTTGGGACCAGGTCGCGGATGCAGCAGTCTAATCATTTAAACATTAAACTCCTTTTTTTCAAAATGGCTAAAACAAAAACTAAAAGAGAGGCTTTCAGAAAGCACAGAAAGTTAAACTCTTGGAACTCGATGTGGAAGAACTTCTGTCCTCTGCTTCCATTCTGTGCTCTGCAGCTCTAACAGGATTGAACACGCCGAGCATTTTCTGCGTGTCATCCAGCGTTGCTGCTGTTTGTTGTGTTTTTGCGGCCATCGTTTGACAGGAGCTACAGTGAGTCTGCGTCTGCTGCGCTTTTAGAGCATGAGGCCAACGTGTCCGGTGACCACGCAGCCTCGCAGCTGGGGTTTCCATGGGAACCCAGCTAGCAAAAGGAAACTGGCATTCCTCACATTATTTTACCTTTTTTTGTGTTTGTTTTGTGCTTGTGTGTAATCTGATCACGACAGCAGCATCACACAGAAAAGTGCTGCTGCATTTTGTTAAATTAGTCTGGATTTCCCTGTCGGATCAAAGCAGGACTTTTCCTCGTCTGGTCGTTGCAGCAACAATACCATGAGTTCTGCAGCTGGAGGAGGACAGCTGCACGTGTGCAGCAGCAGTCAGAGCTGCACTTGTTAACTCCAGACAGTCATGGGAACCAGGACAGTGGATCTGCATTTGTTGATTTGATCTTCAGTAATGAGCCATAATTAGTGTGAAACCTTCTCGCCGCTGCAGCTGTGAGCTCGTGGAGAGCAGTTAGTGCTCAGACTCTGCAGCTTTTCATGATTATATCCTAAAAAGAGCTCGCATTTACCTTTTGGTACTCTGTTTTTGCAAATATGCAACATTAGGAGCTTTTGCATAAAAAATGCGTTTAAATTTAGGACTAAAGAGTGGATGGATGGATGGATGGATGGATGGATGAGTCGGTGGGGAAATTGTTGGGTCTGCTGAAACAGTAGAATACAATTAAACTTGAGGATTTTAAAATCCAATAATCTTAAGTCAAAAAGTGTGAAAGTGAATTAAAAATATATGTATCAATATCTGTAAATATAAATGCACATAACAGAGAAATATAAATATTTTCTAATTAAATGTTAAACTTCATTCGGAGTTTTGCATATGACTGTGTACTGAGCAGAAAAAAATGTATATATTCTGTTTACAAAAATAAGATTTAAAATGAAAACAGGAAGGTTTAAATTTTTGCTATGAAACACTTAATAATGAAAATTATGTTTTTGTTGCCTTTTTCTCATAATGCAAAAAATTAACCTCAAAATTGCAGTTCTGAGTATTTCTTTATTCCAGCTCCCTGCTCAGCTCCATTCTGATACACTGCAGACAAATACATTCATGAACGTCTTAGTTTCCTCGTCCGAGCTGCGTCTGACTCGAAACCTTACGGCTGGATGGCTCCAATATGTCTCGCTGTTTTTGCTGCGCCGCTAATATTAAGTTGGGGCTTTCTCCTCACCAGCAGGCCTGTCCACAACTTAGAGGCAGATTTCTAATGAAGTACTGCCCCTCTGCAGAAACTTAGTCTTAGAAAACGACACAGGTTTTTTTTATTTTGGGTAAAAACGACCTAATTACTATTAAAAGACCATTGGGAACAATTTTATAATAGATCAAAAGATGATCAGAGGGAGTCTTTATTAGATATAAGATATATTTTATCTTTTTTTGGGAGAAAACAAAAGTATGGGCTTGCTCTGACCTTTTGAACGGATCCGGATTGGACCTTCAGTTTTAGGGTAATTCGGGATGAAAAGTGGGTGATTACTGTTGTTTTGTGTGTTATCCTCTTGATTATTCTTGTGTCCCCGCCTCCCCTTCAACTTTGTGGTGTTTGCGAGTCAAGCCTGAGCACACAGGGATCAAACCGTTTAGTAACGGAGCACTGATCTTACTTTTGCCTCAACTCTTAATTGCATCATTGAATTAATCCACTTTTGGGGGCCCCCACTTTACAGGGCAGGTTCATCCCTCACAGTGACTCACATTCTATTGCAAACAATGCCACACATTCCTCCCATCCAAACACCACCTTTCGCCCCCCCAGCAGTGCCCCCCTGGGGTCCCTCTAGATGCCAGACACTAAACAGCCCTTTGGGATCTTGCTGTTGAGGTTGTTTATAGGACACACTGCTGCTGGCAGACAGGAGCTGCCATGGTGGATTTGAGGGTGGGGGTTTGCCTGTGGCTCCCTCTGACATTTTTTTTTAAAGTTCGGTTATTTTAGAAATCTCCCCGGAGACTCCTCGGATTCTGACGTCTTCCTCGTCAGGGGAGGGCTATTGGAATTGTTCCTCTTTCTGTAGCTGAGCTCATCCATCCTTTCCTTTCCTTTCCTTCCTTGATGCCGTAGGTGTACTGATAAAACTGCTGGAACACTGTAGACGCTTCATGACACATTATTAGCTGAGTCATGCTCTGCTGCTTAAAGCTCAGGATTCTGCGTGGAGGTCCTAAAGCGCTGCTTCCTGCATCCACATCATTTTTATGATGCATCCAACCAACAACTTCTCATGGGGACAGTTTAGTGGCATGAAAACCATTGACTGTACATGAGAACTGGACTGAGTAACCCCTGGCGTTCCCAACAGGAAGTACTCATAGGCACCAAGAAACCAAAATAGACTTGTATAGAGAAATAAACAGATATTAGTCAACTATTTTTGCTCTGCTACCTTTTTTAACAATCAACAATAGTAATCATCATTTATTCATGACATTTATTTTATAGTTAAATGTTTTTTTTCAAACTGACCAATCCAACGCATTCTCACTCCCAACTCGTCATATATGGACGTAAGGTTCAGGCCCCCATTGTGCCATTTTTTTTGTTTTTACGTTTGGGTGTCCCCAATTTGTCGTTTTTTTGACAAGCTGGGTGTTACCATTAAATCAGGGGTCCCTAACCTCCGGGCCACAAACTGGTACCGGTCCGAGGGCTGCTTGGAACCGGGCCACAGACAGGAAAAAAATACATACTCTAATCAGGGGTCCCCAACCCTCCGGACACAGACTGATACCGGACCGGTAGTGGGACGTGGACCGTACCGATACCCTAACCCGGTACTGGTTCTGTGTCCATTACCATGTTTGGTATCATATCCGGTACTGTGTGCAGTACCTCGTCTTGACAGTCCGGGACCCATGATTTAATGGGAACAGCCAGCAAGTCAAAAACACCTAAAACATCACAAAATGACGTGGGGGGGCGATCCGTACGTCCATATATGACAAATTGGGAGTGAGAATGTGTAGACCAATCAGATACCTCAATAAAAGTAGGTGGAGCCTGCTGGCCCCCACGTCCAAAATGTTTGACAGATTTGTGTAGCCCGCTTTTATAAGTGGTTGTGATGCAGACTTTCATCAAGATCACTCCTGATTGGTGATGGTGGTTGCCATAGAAATAATGTCTCAGACCAACTCGGACCAATCATTGCTCACGGACACTGTCTGTCACGTATCATGGAAAAATGGCGACTGAATTGATTGAAAACTTGTTTACTCCAGTTCTCAGATACAGTCAATGGTGAAAACGGATGACGGACACATTTGTGTAGGAGGAGTCTGGTGTGCGGGGGGTGGAGTTCACCGTAAACTTTTACACAACATCTTTCACTTCAGTCTTTATGTGGAATTTATCTATTGTTCAAGGGCACTTCAGTGTACGCAGAATCAAACCTGCATCATTATGGGTGGACATGCAGGATCTGCTGATCCAACGTAGCATCTCAGATGATCTTCTACTCAGCCTTGTGTGTTTGCAGCTGAAAACATCTGTCTTTTCGTTTAACATCATGGTCTGTTTTTCTGGTACCTGACAAAACATGAACTGCTTGTACTTTTCCACTGTTTCGTACTCGACACTCTGTACCACAACTGTCAATTGATCAAGATGTTTTTAAACAAGAAACTCTAGTTGGGTAATATGATTTAAAAACTCGTTTTTATGCTGTTCAGTAACGCATTTAATGCATTCTGAAAATATTATTTTAATTCTATTAACTTTTTTTTTTTTTTTTTTACAAAATGTTATGATGATGTTTTTTTTCTGGTGTAAAATTCTAAATTCCAAATGCAGTTCTCTTCCAATCACACAAATAGATGATGTGATGCTGCATGATTTCATTTCATGTTTTGTGTCAATTATGAAGAATTTTAGGCAGAATCAGAATCAGTGTTGTTCTGATTCAGACTGTAACTCTTGTTTGTCATTTCTCAGACTTTAATACTAGAAGTTGAGATTTAATCTTTTGTCCCTACGACTTTATAGGAATGAAACATCACTATGAAAAATGTCTCCCTGTAAACTTGCGTTGAATTTCCTCACTACTTTAGCACTATATTGGGGGCTTTTTAGCGTGTGTTCAAATCCACAATTCCAAGTCTCAGCAAAAAAACGAGGATGCATCAATGCTCACTATATAGTTAAATAAAAATAGGGCTCCTTTATGAAATAATTAACTCTGCCCTTAAAATTGTTTATATATCAATGTCCAATATTATAAAAAAAAGAAAGAAAGTGATTTAATACAAATTGAACTAAAACATTATTACTAAGAAACAAATCTAAAGAAAAATTCATATTTTAATGGAGATAAGAGTTTAGACCTCCTGCCTCATGTTATCTATTTTTGCTCCTTTGGTTGAAATCGCGTCATCGAGACACTTTTTTGTGGCATCAACCATTCCCTTAAATGTGACGTTTCTGAACTAAAACATTAGCAGAAATTACATTATTTTTAAATTATTTTCATAGATGATGTTAAGTAGGTTTAAAAAAATTTCAATGTCAAGTTATATCACTTTTATCAGCCTGTGATGTTCAAATTAATATTAATATCCAAATTTGTGGGAAAATATACAGGCTTTCATAGAGTTTTTTTCACATGACTGTAAAGACCACAGTGTATTTTGTTTTAGTGATTTGTCACTTGAAAAAATTATTTAATTTTTTGATTATTAATCATCCAAGTTACCATCACCAGAGCACAGATTGAGAAATGTAAAATGTTCATATTTATTAGGTTTTTGCTTTGGCAAATGGGCAGTGTTGGGCATCTCACTTCAAAAAAGTAATTAGTTATAGTTACTAGTTACTTCTCCCAAAAAGTAATTGAGTTAGTAACTCAATTACTGCATCTTCAAAGTAATTAGTTACTTGGCAAAGTAACTCGTTTTAAATTTCTCTTTAAATATGGTAATATTTTGTATTTTTTCCTGCGTTACAAATAAAAAAAATAATTTACATTCAATAATAGATGATAACCGACAATAGTATACTGGTATAGTTTTCCAATGGAGTCATATTGTCTAAGTTTA
>NC_050524.1:21424664-21437091 GCF_002922805.2 Oryzias melastigma | reverse complement strand
TAAATAAAAATAGGGCTCCTTCATTAAATAATTAGCTCTGCCCTTAAAATTGTTTATATATCAATGTCCAATATTATAAAAAAAAAGAAAGTGATTTAATACAAATTGAACAGAAACATGATTACTAAGAAAAAAATCTAAAGAAAATTCATATTTCAATGGAGATAAGAGTTTTGACCTCCTTTTTGCTTTGGTTGAAATTGCGTCATCGAGACACTTTTTTGTGGCATCAACCATTCCCTTAAATGTGACGTTTCTGAACTAAAACATAAGCAGAAATTACATTATTTTGAAATTCTATTCATAGATGGTGTTAAGTAGGCTTAAAAAAATGTCAATGTCCAGTTATATCACTTTTATCAGCCTGTGATGTTCAAATTAATATTAATATCCAAATTTGTGTGAAAATATACAGGCTTTCATAGAGTTTTTTTCACATGACTGTAAATACCACAGTGTATTTTGTTTTATTGATTTGTCACATGAAAAAATTATTTAATTTTTTGATTATTAATCATCCAAGTTATCATCACCAGAGCACAGATTCAGAGATAGTCTTTGTAAAATAGTCTTTTAGCGGTTATGGAGTAGTGACTGAATCTGGACACAGTTTATGTCCTAATTATTGTGGTCATCTGAAAGATGCTGGATTGTTGTTCCTCTCTGAATCCAGACTTGTAAAGGATAACTCTCCTAAACTTTCCCTGCTCTGTCTCCACAGGACATGAGGAAACATGTGATGATGACCCTCCTGGACACAGAACAGTCATATGTGGAATCTTTGCGCAGCCTTGTTCAGGTAAGAAAACGCACAGGTGACTGCACTTCTACAGTGTTGGTGGCTTCTGCTTTTATTATTATAGTTTTAGTAAAATGTTAAATGAAGTCCTAGTTGTTTGTGATCGCAGCACTTATGCGCTACGTGCCAAAGAAACCCACACTAGATTCTGGAACCTGACAGCTGATAACACTCATAGGTAACAAAGATGTTATGTAATCCACTTATTACCATTCATCCTGTCAGTCTAATCCACTAACCTTATCACATCTCCCTGTCATCAGCATTATCTGCCCACACACACACAAACATACACACTTTCTCCCGTATGCCCGACTGGTCTAAAAGCTCACTAACCTTTGCCCCAAATCTTAGCCACATCCATCTGTCCCTACAGTTCATTCCCATTGGCGGGCTCTCACACACACACACACACACACACACACACACACATGTTCACCTGTGGCCCCGCCCCCACGGCAGTTTACCTGACACAGTCTCCTGTGGGCGGTGTTCAACAGCACTTCAACAGCACTTCCGGTCGCTGTAAGTGTGTCTGCACATCACACAAAGTGAATAATCCTGCTCTGTGTTCCCATGACGACACGGGGGGAAAGTAAGTGTTACCACGACGACTGCTGCGAGATTGCAGATCCTTGAGGGAGGCTGTCAGATGTGGTTCTGATGCGACTGCTCTGCAGCAGCAGCTAAAAGCTAAAGTCTGCGGACTCTCCTGCTGTTTGACTCACATCATGACGGTTTTTACCCAATCTGCACTCAAAAATGTAAAGGCTGTGAGTATTTCTTGATGGATAGCATTCCTCCCAAAAAGGAAATGAAAGAAAGGAGAAAGTTTTTTCTAAAACAATTTAATATGAAACCAAATTTTTATGGCATGATTCAAGAACTAGAAACATGTTGGGAAATTTAGAAACAAAGAGTTAAAGCTGCAAGTGGCATTGTATGGCCTGCAGGCGCCGTCTGCCCTTGCCCCTGACGCCGGGGTTGTTGTACCTTTAAAGTTGGTAGCATGTGCGTTAAATTTTGCGAAAAAGGAAGACAATAAAACAGAGTCCTTGCAGTCTGGGACTTCTCTCCGTATACCGCTGACTGTTTCTGGAAATTCCAGTTAGTTATTGAGCTCTTATGTTTCACATTTATGAGAGGCTGACTCAACGCTCCATGACAAATTATTCTAATTTCCAATTTTTCCCTACTTTGTTTTCTAAGCCACTGAGTGAAGCAGTGAGACATCAGATGCGTCTCTGGTGTTGAGGTGGAGACCAACGCCTGTCAGACTGACCAACCGCAGACTAATTTCACTTTCCTTATTTTCATGTCAAACAGATCTCAGTGTGTTTTTCGGTGAAATCCAGTGGGGTACTGTTCTTTAGGAGCACACGGTGAAAGCACAAAGGATGGTGGAGAGGAGAACATTTCTACAGGGAGCAGCAAAATCTGGTTTTCAGTGCTTTTTTGATTAAAGCAATTTTTCACACATTGTAGTCAAGATTTTAAAAATGAGAAGATACACCCAGACACTTCACTGAAACCCTGCAGCAACAGTTACGAAAAAATCACTGATGACATAAAGATTCTGCTTTTATGTCTGTTTTTGTCATTGATGTTCAAAATACTAAAAGAAAACTGACTTTCAATAATATTCTGTGTGTTACTTTGATCTCTACGAATACAAAGGAGCCTTTTGAGAATGAAATCCTCTCAATACAACATTTAGAATGACATGAGGTGGTTTGTTGGTGCTCCAAAGTACTTATAAGTGTCTAGTAAAGTAGTACTTTAATCACTGGATCAAAGGGAATGAGAAAGGATTTTAATCCATTAATCAGCTTTTTATTTTCTGGGAATTTAAATTAATTCAATTCTAAAAATAAAAAAAACAGTGACATTTTTTGTTGAAACTTTTGGAAACAATAATTTCAATAAACCAGTTCATCCATTAAAGACCCACTCTGGTGAAGATTTGGTGTTTTTAATGTGTCCTTGTGACATGTTTCTCATGATGAAGGACATGTATAAAGATAGTTAAGCTTAAAATTACTTTTCAGAGTATTTCTTTATTCAAATTGTGATAAATAAGGACCAGAAAAAAATGCTGTTTGAAAAAGAGATTATTTGTGACATAAAGCCACAGGCTGCTAGTTATCACCAACGGGAAGGGGAAATGGTCCATGCCAACAGTCCCACCTAAAACTCAGAGGTGAATCTCTGATGATCTGCTGCCGCTCTGCAGAAACTAAAACAACAGTTTTTTTCTGCTTTAAACAGTATAATCTTGATTTAAAAACACTGGGAAAGCTTTTACAACAGATCAGAAGATGATTGGAGTGTGACTTTATGATATCTCAAAACACAGGTTTAACATGCTTTTATTGAAATAGATCAAATAAATGATGTCAGCCAAAAAGAATTCAAGTAGTTTATATTCTTATTGAATTTAATTATTTTACGGAGGTACAAATTAACTAACATTTGCTGCCTTTTCTCTTCAATCCCCGGTTATTGACTGTTTGTAGTTCTTTTCTAGACTCATTACATCTGACACACACCTGTTCATGTGTCACATGGGCACAAAAGACATCCCTTCACCTGCGGTGGGCCTCCAGGTATCATCATCATGTCTTTCAGCAGCTGTGACCTAGAAGCCTCACAGCTGCTGGAGGACATGAAGAAGTCACTAACGCAAGGATGCAAATGCAGGATTATGCTCGACCTTACCAGAACAGAAGCAGCCGTTTCTTAAGAAATGTTTTGGATATTTATATATTCATATCCCGGCTGCACGTTGGTCTAGTACAGGGGTCTGCAACCCGCGGCTCCAGGGCCAAATGTGGCTCTTTTATCACTCCATGGTGGCTCCTTGGACAGACATAAAATAAGTCAGAGAGAGAGAATGCCAAACCAAAACTACCAAAAGAAAACAAATAAACAAAGCCTGCAAACTAAGACTACCACGGTACAACCTTAAACTAAAATAACAAAATCCAGCAGTATAAGACTGCTGAGGATAAAAAAAAATCACATTTTGAGAGACGCTAGGTTCTTTTTATATGTTTGCCTTTGTTAGTGCCAAAAAATGGACATAGTTCATATATTTTATTAAAAAAAGAAGGGCATGAATGCAAATCCAAACTTCTGAAAGGCTAAAATAAGTATACTGCTACTTCAATGTTTTGTTCAATAGAAAACAAGCCCAGATGGCTCTTTTAGGCTGCCAACCCCTGCTCTAGTAGTTAGCACTTTTGCCTCACAGAAAGAAGTACTGGTTCAAATTCCAGTTGGGTCAAATTCCTGTTGGGTCCTTTCTGTATGGAGTGTATTTATGGTTTTTCTTCAGTTTCCTTCCACAATCCAAAACCATGCTCCACTGGTAATTGGTGACCCTTAATTGTCCTTTAGGTGTGAATGTGTGCGTATGCTTGCGTCTTTTGTGACCCCATTGTTTATGATGTATGTCTATGTGAGAACTGGAAAAGGGGACTGTGACGTCAGCCGTAGGAAATGGCCTGCAATGAAATCAATTCAGTTGTCATTTTTTGCCATACGGATGCCACCATGTTGGAACCAGACGCCGTCAGTGATCTGTCAAACGTGTGAACATTTTGGGAGTGGGGGTCAGCAAGTTCCACCTATTTTTGTCAAGGCATCTGATTGGTCAGTTTTGAATAACTTGCACTATAGAAAAAAATATCATGAAAAAAAGCCAAGGATTATCAAGAACATGTTAAGAAACACAAGGTATCAGAGCAAAAATGACTTTTCTGACTAATAGAATAACTGAGTAATAGCTGTTTATTTCTCTATAGAAGTTTATGGGATTTTGGCTTCTTGGTGCCTTCAAGTACTTTCTGTTTGGAACATTAAGGGGAGTCCAGTTCTTTGTATATAGTCAACGGGATGTCCCTACCTTCAGCCAGCTATAGCTGGGATATGTTTCAGAAATACCATTACCCTGAACAGGAATAAAGAAAATGGATTAATGGATGGATTACTTTAACTAAATTCACGAGAGAAATGTAAAATAATATCTTAAAAACTCATCACTGACTCAACATTCATTGACCTTTTCAATCGGCTTGTTAAAGGTGAGATATGCGTGGCGTTAATACTCATGATTGAGTACAGAAACTCTGATGAATGTTCTTAGCTGAATGATAACGCCTCGAGAAGTGTCAGCTTATATGACCCC
Source organism: Oryzias melastigma (assembly GCF_002922805.2). Lineage (NCBI taxonomy): Eukaryota > Metazoa > Chordata > Actinopteri > Beloniformes > Adrianichthyidae > Oryzias > Oryzias melastigma. The sequence goes on along the minus strand of NC_050524.1, from coordinate 21,432,103 downwards.
CTCTGTAAAAATGTTGCTCTGTAAGAAAGATTTCAAATCTTCAGTAAGTGTTTTGTTCCCTCAGGGCTACATGCGTCCTCTCAAACAACCAGACAGTGGCGCCATCGTGGACCCTCTGCTGGTGGATGAGATGTTCTTCCAGATCCCAGAGATCCTGGAGCACCACGAGGATTTCCTGGACCAGGTTTCCAGCTGCGTCAGTCGTTGGCATGACAGACAGACCATTGGACACATCCTCGTTCAATCCGTAAGTGAAGATAAGATTAAAGAGTGTCCCATAAATCTTTGGGTAGTTGCTCTTTTTAGAAATGATTGTGCACATTAACAGGGTTACAAATCTTTAAATTCTTAGTCCAGTTTGGAAAAACATAAAAAGAGAAGATCTCAGCATGAATGCTCACATGGAACGATTCTTCAGAAATGACAAGGGAGTTATGTTAGGAAGAGGTCATTGTTTAAATGAAGGGGAGCGCTTTTTAAAAGACGGTGCCCAAAATTGGCGATCCTTGTATGATCCAGTGTTTTTCCGGTGACCGCTGATTGCCCTTTTTAAAATTTTCCCATGACCCAACAGCGGCTCTGAGACAGCCTTTAAACAAACATGAGCTGAAATGCTTTAACATTAGCTTGTAAAGAGAAACCTAAACGGCAAATCTCTGCTGCTTCTGAATATACAAATGATTCACAACACATTTTACAGCAGGAGAAGTCTGGATAAGACAATGAAATGGCCCTATGACTCAGCTAAGCTGTTGAACAGGGTGGAATGACAGCCTGTCTACCCCTCCCCCGCTGCTCCGCGCTCTTAAGCCTGTTGTGGCGGGAGGGGGCTTCAGGCCTCGTTGGCGCAGTAGGCAGCGCGTCAGTCTCATAATCTGAAGGTCGTGAGTTCGAGCCTCACACGGGGCAGTGTTTTTTTTTTTTTTTTAAATTAACAGTTTTCTCTGTCTGTGAATCATTGTGGGACTCGTACATTAAGGTTGAAGGTTAGAAACCATTGGTTTAGTTCTTTAAGCTTTAACTTAGATTTTTAGGGAACTACTATTTAAAAATTATTTGAACCTTTTTAGATTAAAAACATTTGTATTGAATATTTATTAAGCGTTTCATGAGGTGAGAAAAACTGCAATGAAAATAACTATTTTGCTTCTTTAAATTGTTAAAAATGTGAGTAAATCTAAAAAAAAAAAGGCAGTAAATCACCTATTTATTAATCACCACTAATACTGACTATAAAACTTAGAGTGTAAATTCCAAAAATGTTAATTATCTTGACAGAATAAAGCATAAAAGCATTGGTGGGCACCAATGATTCATAATCCATCCTGTTTTCAGCCGACTCTCTGGCTTCCACCATTTATCTCCATGTTAATGCTGAGAGGGATGGACACCTCTTCAAAAACAGTTAAGCAGAGATCAGTCAACACCACCCTCGGAGACAAATCTGCAGGGAAAGAACAGGATGTTTCCTCCATCCTGAACTCTTTTTCTTCCTTCCTTTTTGCAAAATCCTCTGCTTATTAAAGCAAACATGGTGATTGGACAAGACTCAAATATATCAAAATGCCTACTGAACAAAGTATTTATCTGTACATTTATGTCGCTCTTAGATCTGCTCTATTCATTTAAAGCTGTTGTGAAATTTAGAATAAAACCCAACATGCATGTTCTCCTTTGCTGCAGTTCTCCAAAGAGACCCTGGCTGATATGTATTCAGCATACATCGACAACTTTCTCAACGCCAAAGACGCCGTGAGGATCGCCAAGGAGGCCAAGCCGGCTTTTCACAAGTTCCTGGAGGTGAGTCATGGGGATGAAGGGATGGGGGCTGTTTCTGGACCTGCTGATTTTAGTTTTTTGATCTTAAAAACCGAGTAGAGCCAATAACAAAACCTTTTTTAATCGGATTTTGCAGCAATCGTACTCGACTCTAAATTGATTTTGTTTACTATATTTTTTTTGTCTCAAAAAGAGAGAAATTAGAAAACAAAAAATATATATTTTAAAGACTTTTTAAGACAGAAATCTCTTGAAAAACGATCAGTAAATTGGTTTGGGGACCAGTAAGTAAACTGTTCAGTTTGTTCCTGGAAATGCTTAAGTGAAGGAATAATTGTGGAAGCTGAGGTCCTGTTGGTTGTAGCTTCTGACCATGGAGCCACTCTGCCACCTTGTGGTTATTCTCAGAAATGCATTTTTTTTTTTTTTTCAATTATCTATTTTGCTTCAACCCAACAGCAAAACATGCGAGAGAACAAAGAGAAGCAGGCTCTGGGCGACTTGATGATAAAACCAGTACAAAGGATACCTCGCTATGAGCTCCTCGTCAAGGTGACTAACTTTCCTTACCTAAAAATGAAGGTGTTGTGTGTCATCAGGTTAACGTGTTCGTGGTTGTGTGGTTTAGGACTTGCTGAAACACACTCCAGAGGAACACCCGGACCACTTGTACTTACTAGACGCTCAGAGGGACATCAAGCGGCTGGCAGAGAAAATCAACAAGGGTCGGCGCTCCGCTGAGGAGGCGGAGCGAGAGGCCAGGGTGATACAGGAGATCGAGGCTCACATAGAGGGAGTGGAACATGTGAGGATTTAATTGATGAAGAACTCAGAGTCAAATAGCAGCCACTTACTGTGATGTTTTCTTTCTTCATGTGTCAGATTTTGAATCCACAGAGGAAGTTCCTGAGACAGGAAATAGTTATGGAAGCGGTAAGAGACGCCTTCTGTTTCCTCACCTGAAACATGTCTTTGCAAAGTTTCCTTTAAAAATTACACCGATCATCTTTTTATCTTTTTTTGGCTAAAAACACCATAATCAGAATTTTCAAAAAGCATTGGGAATGCTTTAAAAATGATTGGAGCGAGACTGCTGGAAAAAACTACTACTTTACCTTGTGTATTACATCTCTCTGAGCTCTCTGTGTGTTTCTATAGAAGACAGTTGGAGGGAAGAAGGACCGTTCCCTCTTCCTCTTCAGTGATCTGATCATCTGCACCACTCTGAAGAGGAAGTCTGGTTCATTAAGACGGAGCTCCATGAGCCTGTGCGTGAAGAACACTCGCTGTCCCCACATTGCCCCCTGGTGTTGAGCTGCAGCTAATGCACTTTTTTGTTCCTGCAGATACACTGCAGCCAGTGTGATTGATACCTCCAGTAAATACAAGTTTTTGTGGAAACTGCCTTTAGAAGAGGTGGAGGTGGTAAAAAGTAAGACACAGAAGCATTTTTTTGCAACAATGTTTATTATTTTTCTTGCACTTTGTCTACACTGAGAATCTCTGCTTCCTTTCCCCAGATTCCACTCAGGCAACAAACAAGGAGAGCATCCAGAAGATAATCAGCCGACTAGAGGAGGATCTCAGCACGCTGGGGCAGATCAGCAAACTGTCAGAGACCCTCAGCTTCCCACACCTGGTACTGGATATGTGCATTTTGCATGTGTCCTCATTAGTCCTGAGATGCTAAATGTGTGATTGTTCGACTCTTTTCCATGGCATTTGTCAGTCCTTAGATGAGGTCATAAAGGATCTAATGGCGTCGGTGCACAAAGAGCTGTCAGAGAAGCAGTCCTTAGCCTTCAGTATGACGTTCCTGCCAACAAAGCTGGAGTTTACCACAGTCTCAGCTGAAAGCACCTTCGTCTTTGAATTCAGCTCACCCGACGCTCGCTCCAGCTTCGAGCAGGCCTTCGAGGACGCCAAGAAGAAACTGGGTGAGTGAGGCTAATGAAAACTTTGCTTCTTTAGCCTGGATGATCTGAAACCTCTCTGGTTGTGTTTCTGCGTTTAGCTATGAATAAGGATCAGTGGGACCCGGAGTTCCTGAAGGCCATTCCCATAATGAAAACCCGCAGTGGAATGCAGGTGAGATCCCACAAACCAAAGCACCTATAAGGTGATTCCAGACCATAATAAACAGATTACACCCGAACCGTTGTCGTCCTCAGTTTTCATGCGCCTCACCCAGCCACAGCTGCCCCGACAGCGGCTGTGAGGTGTGGGTGTGCAACAGTGACGGCTACGTGGGACAGGTGAGACACTATCATGTGATCACCGCCAGGGTAGGATGGTAGAATATTAACCACAGCAATGTTTTCTCTTCAGGTCTGCTTGTTGAATATCAAAGACGAGCCCACGGTGGAGGCCTGCATCGCCGTCTGCTCTGCACGGATCATTTGCATCGCTGCAGTCCCAGGGCTCAAGGGAAGGTCAGAGCTCCATTTTTATTTTATTATATTTTTTTGTTTAAGCATGTAATAACTAAAATGTCTTAGCATGTATGTGTGCAAGCACATACAGAGACGGAAGCAATTATTTACATACCTAAACTTAATATATTTGTGACTAAAATGATAAAGAAAAACACATGAAAGATCATTTATATTTGACATAAATGTTGAAAAAGAAAAGTATCCTTAACTTTAGTTTTTATTTTTCGCAGATACAATAATTATTTTTGAACAAACCCTATATTTATTTTAGAAAAGTAAGAATTACACATAAGGTTTATTCTTTTCAAGCCTTTCTTTACAAAATCATTCCCTCCGCTCCACATTTTTCTGCTGCAATCTTCATTTTTTTTGTAGATGTTTTATAGCTAATAATTTTTAATGTGTTTTTTCCTAACTATGACGCTCTTTTCTGTCAGTAGTTTTCAGATATTTATGCTCAGTAAATATTTTAAATGAGTCTGCATAAAACATGTTTAAAACCTTAGAAACATTGAATCTGTGAACCAGTCAAGTTAAGTTCCAATACTGCCTCCTATTGGACATTTCAAGTACTGTTCAAAGATGTAACTAAACCAAACCTCTGGATGATGCTCTGATTCTGAAGTACTGCCTCTTGATTTCTTTATTGTTTTTAATGCTTTAAGATTTCTGAAAATATTGTAAATGGGATTTCTGTTGTTAGTTTACATAATTTGTTTTATCCTGATGACCCCACCCTTATATTGATGTGTGATCTCTCTCATAACAAAGGTGGACAGGATTTTATGTCTGCCACAGACACCTGTAAAGATAAAAAAAAATCCTTGGAAAAAAAAGTTCAGTTCTGTCTTGTGGGGTCATAAACATGCCTAGGACAGCACAAGGGTTCATTAATTCAGTGGAGTCAATCAATGCCAGAGATATTGATCTGTTTAATCTAAATCCAGATTAAATTTTATTGTTATTGTTACCCAAAAATATGTCCCAAAGATTATTGAAAGTTTTCTTTTAATAAAACTTAGGATAATTGGAAGTAGATTCATGTCAATGCTTTGGCTATCCTCATTTTATTTTGAAAGGTCCCACAGACAGAGCTGGTAAACTGAAGTGATCAGGATTCTTTTAGAAGTTCCATTAAAATCTTTTTAGCCTGCAGCATTCTGTTCTTATATTTAACACCAGAAAACCAGCCTTTTTTTTTAACCCTTTAGTGTCTAATTTTTACTTTGTAGAACCGATTTGGTTATTTCTCCCATCATTTTTTGCATTTTAAGACACAGAACTCTGGTTTTGGGTCAGTTCATTTTTAGCATTCTCAGAGTGCTTTTTTATATTTTTCTGACAATTCCATCCCAAAAATATCAGCTGATAAACACTGGTTACTGAGCACACACACAAACACATGTTAGTCTCTGTGAGTTTTGTGGAGTTGACGTATTCTCTTGGCCTCTCAGGGACCGCGGATCAGAGCCGGCTCCATCGTCTGCAGCAGCTGTTCACTCCCAGCAGCAGCAGCTCCACATATCCATCTCTCATTCTACTCTGGAGCTCACTGAGCAGCCGACTGGTTAGTTCTGTCTATCCAAACAAACTTGGTTTGAGTTCTTCTTGTGTTTGCTCATTTTGGATGCTGTGTTGACTCCAGGACCAGGAGCAGAGCTTGTTCCCTTTGACAGTGACGACACAGATGATGAAGACTCCCCCAGTCCTTCCTCTACTCTGCAGAGTCAAGCCAGCCACTCAACCATCTCCTCCAGCTTTGGCAGTGAGTATTTTCTTGAGTTTTAACCTTTTTGACCATTATTACTATTTCTTGAAACTCTGTTTCATCCTCTTAAAGACGATGAAGGCCCAGGCTCCAAAGACATGGCTACGGAGACCACCAGCAGTGAGGAGGAGCAGGAGTTCCCGGTAGCGAGTTCCTACAGCGCTCCAGGGATGCTAAGCATTGGTGGAGGAAGCCGCGCCCTCACCGAGAGCCCCATGGATGGCCGGGCCATGCGGCGGTCCTCTCGCGGATCCTTCACCCGGGCCAGTCTGGAGGATCTTCTGAGCATCGACCCGGAGGCCTATCAGAGCTCTGTGTGGCTGGGCACAGAGGATGGATGGTAACCATTCGCCATAACCAATCTCGACCAGTTTCCCTCGTCAAACTGCCACTGATGCTTCCATTTCTGGTGTTTGGGACAGTATCCACGTGTACCAGTCCTCCGACAACATCCGCAACCGGAAGAACAGCATGAAGATGCAGCATGCGGCCTCCATCCTCTGCATTCTGTGAGTCTGTCTTATCTTGAAACCATCGACTGTATGTGAGAACTGGAGCAAGTGAGTGTGACATCACTCATAGAAAATGTTAGGGGTGTGTACTGGACTTAAAACAATGAATATTAATTCATTGTAATAAAATTATAAAATTAAGTTTATTACAATGACAACATTAAACACTGCAAGTGTGACTCGTATACAAGTTGCTTTGACCCAAATGAATTCATACTGCTTTTCTCTTGGAGAATTAAAAAGTATTTGTTTTTAACAGTCAACAGTGTCTGATTTTCACAATGAAATATTTTTCAGTATAAGAAAAAAAAGTGGAAAACTAAAGTAAAATGCTGAGGGACACCCATAAATAATTAATTAAATATCGCCACGTCAGCATTTAAACCAATACAAGTATCGCGATATGTCGCCAAATCGATTTTTTTTTGCTACACCCCTAGAAAACGGCTTTGTGTATTTTTCGGAGTATAAGTCACAGCAGCAAAAAATACATTATAAGAATCCTATATAGGTCATTGAAGTAGAAGACTCACTTTTGGGAGAAAACTTGCTGAACAAAATATTGTATCAAGAATTAATATTTCATCCTGAAAGGCAAATTATAATAACGGAATAGATAACAATAACAGAATGAAAACACACTTCACTGCCTTAACACATTGGTTCTTATTTAGCCTAGAAGCATAGGAGGAATCTAGTATATTAGTGCAACATATGAACAAATATTAAGATAAAGAACACACTTACAAGTCAGCTAAGCTCTTTATAAATCCCGTTATTTGTTGAATTCTTCATCCTCTGTGTTGCTTTGGAACAATTCCTTCAAGCCCGGTGTAGGACTGAGCTGTTGTTGTCAGAGCTAAATACTGATGCACACTAGGGCTGGGAATCACTGGGTACCTCACGATACGATACGATACGCGATACATGGCTCACGATATCGAT
>NC_050524.1:21409043-21424634 GCF_002922805.2 Oryzias melastigma | reverse complement strand
GACTCTTGTACTCCAAAAAAATCAAGGACTTCCTGCTCCAACTAAATTAAGTAAATTCTGTTGCCATCTTTTTTTGCAATATGGACGCCACCATTTTTTAATTAGATGTCGACAGTAAACAGCGATTGGTCCAAGTCGGTCGGAGTCAACGTTTCTATGACAACCACTCTCCCTCATCAGGAGTGAACTTGTTGGAAGGACACACCCCTACCACTTTAAAGTGGGATACACAAAATATTTCGTTTTGAACATTTGATCCGATGGCCAGCAGGCTCCACCTACTTTTGTTGAGGCATCTGATTGGTCAATTTATAACTTGGATAACTTGTACTACAGAAAGAATATGAAACAACTGAGGACTATTAACAATATTAAAAAAAAGAAAGGCATCAGAGCAAGAATGGTTATTCTGTCAAATAGAACGACTGAGTAATAGCTGTTTATTTCTCTATACAAGTTTAAGGGTTTTTGGCTTCTTGGAGTCCACAGGTACTTCCTGTTTGGAACACCAGGGGGGAGGAGTCCCTCAGTCTAGTTCTCCTGTACAGTCCGTGGTTGAAACAAAAAAAGTACTCTGGTTCATGTTTGAAAACATGAATTTAGAGTTGATTTAACTAAAGTTTCAGCATATTAATTGCTTAAATGTCTTTTTCCTCTTCTTTGTCTTCAACTTTTTTCTTCATCAGGTTTTTCGACAACAAAGTGTTTGTGTCTTTAGCAAACGGAGAGGTGATTGTGTATCAAAGAGAAGCAGGTAATTAATTCTGTTCTGACCCACCCTACTACTAATTTTAGCTCCTTTCCAATTCATTTTTTAAACAGTTTTTAATTACATTTCAGGTAGTTTCTGGGACCCTCAGTCTTCTCAGACATTAGTTCTTGGTACGCCCAGTAGCCCGGTCACCAAAATGGTTCCTGTTGGAGGGAAGCTCTGGTGTGGCTCGCAGAACAGAGTTCTGATCATCAACCCTTCTACACTGGTACAAGAGGTGAGAGGAGACTGTGTGTGGAGAGGAGGAGGTGGAGAAGACAGACTGGATTTAGCTGCATCTTCTTCCTGTCCCCCATCAGCACTGGTTCCAGGTGGGCACAGACAGCAATCGCTGCGTGACGTGCATGGTGGCGTACGGCCATGGTGTGTGGCTGGCGCTGCAAGGGAGCGCCCAGGTCAGGCTGTACCACGCCCAGACCTGGGAGAGCTTGACGGAGGTGGACGTGGCTCCAGCTGTGCACAAAATGCTCGCAGGTAAAACGCAAGAAGATGAAGAAAACGTGTTGAAATTAGGGCTGCAAAGATTAGCCGACTAATCGACTATTAAAATAGTCAAAGACTAATTTAATAGTCAATTAGTCGTTACTTTATGGAGTCAGAGTGTAGTAAAGTTGAACAAAGTTGTGAGCGTTCAGCACCAAAAAATGAATTTTTTAATCTTTATGTCAGTGAGATCTTTCTTTTCCTTCTGTAACACTTATTTTTCCACAAAAGTTTGAACTTTGTGAGTTTAAACAAGAGAGCAAAGTGTTGATGTCTGTATAAAATGTATAAAGTGTGTACAGATGGGTTTTACAACCCTAAATTTTGTGGATTTAGCTATCACAGGTTATTGTTAGTACAAAAGTCTTGTAATAAACCTCAGTAGTTTTTCTTCACGTTTTTCTGCTTTTTATCGTGTTTTGACTCTTCATCTCTTGCTCTGTTCAGGCGCAGATGCAATCATTCGACAGCACAAAGCTGCCTGTCTCAGAATTACAGCCCTACTGGCCTGCAAAGACCTGCTGTGGATCGGAACCAGTGCAGGTAAGGCCACGTTTGGATCCTCATCAATAGAATATTGTGTTTTTTTTTTTTATTTTGAATGTGTACGCTATGCTTCTGCTTCCCTAAAGGTGTAGTTCTTACACTGGCGATCCCACCGGTGACTTCTGGAACCGGAGCTGGGACTCTGAAATCTTCTCTTGTGCCAATGGGGTCGGCTCATGGTCACACGGGCCACGTCCGGTTCCTTACGTCAATCGAACTGCCTGAAGGGTTTGACATGAACTTTCCTCCTACGACGACCGATTCTGCAGGTATGTGAAATCTAGAGCTCCATTTTTATAGACTTTATAGTCTTGCTTTAACAGCTGGTTTGTGGTCTACAGGCAATCCGTCTCAGAGCAGCAGCACAGTTGAGGGGGGCCTCCAACGCCGCAACTCAGCACATCGCAGGACCTCTGCCCACATCTCACCAAAAACCAACCATCTGGTCATCTCCGGTGGAGATGGATACGAGGATTTCAGACTCACCAACAGCAGTGAAACAGTCGGGCGTGATGACAGCACCAACCATCTGTTGCTCTGGAGGGTCTGAGACGATCAAAGCCTGGCTGCTCTGTCTGGCAGCGATTGGTTCGCGAGCTCGTCACCTTCGACCTCATCAGACTTGTGTTTTTGGCCCTTTGCTTGGTCTGCCAGTGTCTTTGTGCATAAGTCAGCTGCTCCCTCCTGGATGTACGCTAGAATGCATCATCAAAGCTGGTTTTGTTGTGGTAATGTCCAATTCTGTGCAGATGTCTGTAAGTGTAGCTTAAAAAACGTGTCTTTAGACATGAGCTTTTACTGAAAAGACTTCAAAAGACAAAGAAGGGATTTATGGTATGCTCAGACGGGAAAGAAGGGCCGCACAGACGTAGATGTGGATTCTACGGAGCGTCGTTGCACAAGAGGATGAAGGAGGACGTTTCAGAGAAGCATTTGATATTCTTTCTTTTTGGAATTCAAGACTTCATCGTCGCGTTGGACTCAGCACCTCCAGACTACAGTTCAAGGCTCTGGTGTATGAGTTTGGGTTGGAATAAGCTGCAAGCCCTCACAGGCGTAGAAGACGGTGTTGTGTGCTTTGAGCCTGACTGGAGAGCGCATCTTTCTTCCTCTTGGAGGAAAGGTCATGATGTTTCTTAATGGCTGATCATAGATGTGAAACTTCTACAGTCGTTGTTCCTTGAGGAGTAAAAGCATCATTTTTTTGTGAAATGTGTGACCACCCGCACAGAAAGTGCCGTCTTACCGGTCGGAAGGCGCTCAGCAGATGGTGACTTTGTTGTTGTTTTAATTTGTCCTTTTTTTGCCAGTTACCTGCCATTTAAAGATGGGTTCTACTGCTGGTTTGAAGAAAAAAAATGGAGACATTCCTCCTTAACATGACCATGCCAAAGTCTTACATGTGCAAACATGTCCTGCCATGAAATTTCCGTTTTTGTCTGAACGCTCTGTTATTTTTGGACAGGGTCTCTTTAAAGAGGATGCTAGGCCGCGGTAGCAGGAAAAGATATGTGTACAGTATTTATGGTTTCAATTTTAGCGCCTTCTTTTACAGCACTTAATTTATAGAAGATGTAGCTTTCACGTTTTCTTGTTGAACTGGCGAACGCGGCGCCATGGCTTGCTGTGAGGACAGTTAGGGCGTGGCTTCGCTCAGGCGGGCACACACGGGCACATTTTTTTTGGGGGGGGGGGATTGTTCACCAAAATATAAAGCTTTTGAATGGTCATAGATGCTGACGGGCAAAATACTTGTGCCACTGAAAGAATCTGTCTTGTTGAATCTTAAAGATTTGTATCCCTAATGCAAAAAAGAGATGATCAAAAACAGGATTTTGGTCAAGCACATAAGACGGGGGGGGGGGGAGTTTGTCGGAAGGACAAACGTTTAGCCGCATGTGGCTCCTGAAGTCTACAAGTTAAGCCATGACACACTCAAACACACACACACGGTGAACAACAGCAGATGTCTGTAGAAGTGAAGGATGACTCGGCCTTTTCCTCACACGCACGCACACACATAGGAGTTTGCTTCTGGCTGTGTTGGGTTTAGGAGCGTTGGATCCCTCCAAGCCTAGAAAACCTCATTGCACTTTACCGGCCATCTGGACTCTTCACCTGAGCTTTCCCGCTTCTTAATGCAAACATACCGCTCTCCCCCTCTGGCAGGGGTAAGAGGATTTACTAGCTGCTAACAAGCTGGCTAGCATTTCACAGACCTTCCAAGTGTTCTGCTATTAGCTTAATAGCATTTAAGAAAAGCTTTGGTGTCGTTTTCAAGCAACCCTAAAGCAAACTTATCCTAGCATGTTAAGATCACGCACCATGAAATTAAAAAAAAAGTTATTTTTCTGATTTTCCAATGCTAATCCCAGTGTTCACTTGAATCAGATAAGTGCTAAAAATGTGCAAAATTTTGTTTTGGGCGGGAATTCTTTTCAAATGACCCCTCCCCCACAGGAACCAGCATAAAAGCAGCATCAAGGGTTATTTCCTATATTTCTTCAAGTTTATGTTTAAAAATCTTTTTTTTTATCTTTTGTGTGATCAATTTTTGTACCAAGCTGCCAGTTTTGGTCTATGAAAAGTCTGTAAGTCTGATGGCTCAACTCCCTGCAGGACGACAAGCAACTGAACTCTGTGAATGTCTGAGTTTCCATTCGACCTCCTGATTATTGACTGATCATGCACTTTGGTTGGAGTTACCTTTTGATCCAGTAGAATCTTTCCATCATCACAATTTTGAGCCAAACATAATGAACCTAAACTTGGATTAAAACGCCAAGATATGAAGTAAAACAAAAAGCGACGCTTTATGAAAATCATTCCAAACTTTTGGTCTCGACTTGTATATAACTTTTTCTTGCCCGTCTGTGAAGTAGGTCTTATTGTTGTAAATATTGGTACACTTCCCCCTCTTTTCTGTTAAAAAATGCACCCACAGTTCTCAGTTGTTCATATGTCATGTGTGAAAGATTTGTTTATGTTCGTGTTTTTTTTTCTTCTCTTCATATTTGCTGTCAGTCACATTTAAATTATAGCTGTCACCTGTTTTTTTAGGATGATTTCTAAAAATATTTGGTATTTATGTCGTCACCTTCAGCTGCAGGACATGCTTTTGTTTGCTTTGTTACTCCTGAACACAGAAAGGAAAAACATTTTTTTTTTTTTTTGCACGGACACCTTCCCAACTCTGACTGACACCTCCCAGTTGTCGTGGCAACCCCCCCATCAGAGGTACCTCCTGTATGTAGCTGTTTCTCTTTGTAATTAAATCATTTCACTGGTGATTGGTTGTGCTTTCTTCCTTTTATCTTAGAGTGATAAAGATGAAAAGTTCCTAAAGCCCTAGTTTATATGGGAGTAACGATTTATTTTAACAATTGTTTGATTCATATCACAGTTTGTGGTTGAGAATACTGATCCACTGCCCTAAAAGACAATCCAGGAAATCTTTAGCTATGAATTCAATCGGTGATACTTGGAGATAAATACCCCGTACTGAACGGTGCAGGTAAAGTTTTCCAGATTCTTTGTATTTCTTGTTTATTTTCCAATATCCATATACCGTATTTTACGGAGTATAAGTCACTTTTTTTTTTTTCCTAGTTTAGCCAGGGGTGCCACTTATACTCAGGAGGAATTTATTTGTGTGGTTTTGTTTTGTTTTTTTAGACACTAAAAAGGCTCATATTTTTTATTTTCCTTGTAAACACCGGTTTTCCTTGAGCGATTGTTTCCTCTAACAACCGCTAGAGGGCGCTGCATCTGAATCTAAGTATTTACCACTGACAGCGGCAGAAGAAGTGTTGTCTAAAACAAAGATAGAGGGAATATGATTCATTTTCTCTTAAACTTTCTTATTTATCCATCTATCCATCTTCCTGACCGCTTCTTCCCTTCCGGGGTCGCGGGGGTGCCGGAGCCTATCCCGGTTACTGATGGGCGAAGGCGGGGTACACCCTGGACAGGTCACCAGTCTGTCACAGGGCCACAATCACACACCCATCCACTCTCACATTCATACCTAGGGGCAATTTAGAGTCACCAATTAACCTATGAAGCATGCTTTTGGACGGTGGGAGGAAGCCGGAGTCCCCGGTGAAACCCATGCATGCACGGGGAGAACATACAAACTCCACACAGAAAGGTCCCAGCCGGGAGTCGAACCGGGGCCTTCTCGCTGTGAGGCGAGAGCGCTAACCACTGCACCACCGTGCAGCCCACCTTTCTTATTTATCTTATACAAATCAAAAGATTAGTATTCTTGTATTTATTTATTCTGAAACGTAAGACTTTTCTCCCAAAAATGCGAGTTATACTCCAGAGCGTCTCATACATGGTTTTCTTCTTCTTGATAAGACATATTTTGCTCGTGCGACTTATACTCTGGAAAATATGATCATTAATTTATTTATTTTTTAAACGATTTTACAATGATATATAGGTCTATTAACAACTTGTCTCAGACAGATTGGTTCAGTTGTAGGAATATAAATTGATTTATTGATGAAGTTGATTAATACATACACCCCTACTATCTTAGAACTGTGAAGGAAAATCAAAGAACATGTTTAAAACAGTAAAGTGGATCCATCTGTAGTGCAAGTGACTCGATTGGTGTGGAAAACTACTTCTTAATTCAGTGAGGCTTAACTATCGTGTCACTGGAACTCCCTGACCCACAATGGAGTGTATTGTGGTATGATGTGCGAAACTGAATACATCTTTTCACAGTCAACACACATAAAAATGCAACCCAGCCCCCACGAACACTCCTGCCTGTCCTGAATGGAGTAAACAGTGAAGGCCTGTGATGATGGAGAGCAGCAGCTCGCTGTTTCCTCCATGCTTCGAGTCACTGACTGACACTGACTCACTAGAAACAGCATCACTGACTTCATCTGTTACACTGACGGAGAGAAGAAATGTCAGTTCACCAAACTTGATGAAAACATATTAAGTCAGAATTTTAATTCAGAAAATTCTAATTTTTTTTTTTAATGTGAAATGATGGTTTTCGTATGAAGCAAATGTGAAAACAATTACAATTAACATGTAGTCATTCAGTTTATTACAGAAATTGTGAAAAAAAGTAGCAGCTACTTACTACTCAATACAAGTTTAAATGTATCTGATGATTTCCAACAATGTAAAACACATATTTTTGAATTCTAGTATCACAAATGTTAAAATAAACATTTGAATATGTTACTTTAATAAAGGAAACATCCTCATTTTCAAAAAATTAATCTTTTTTTAAGACAATACCAATAAAACTAGAAAACTATATTTTACTAATAGTTTTTAGCTAATGTATCTATCTATCTATCTATCTATCTATCTATCTATCTATCTATCTATCTATCTATCTATCTATCTATCTATCTATCTATTTACTTTAGTAGAAGTATTAGTTACTCGGTGTAACTGAGTAAAAGTGCCCTTGTAGTAGGGTGACACGCACGCGCCGTGGCGCGCGGTGAGCTCACTGATCCCGCGCGCTCTGGCTCTAGCTCTGGGCGCGCGCGCAGGCGGGCTCCTCGCCAGCCGGCTTTGTGGTTTTCCGCTGCGCCTCTTCTCTGCCGCCGCCACCGCTGATGCTCCTCTCTGATAACTGATTATTTGCCCTCCACAACACAGGTGAGTCTGTTAAGTTTGTTTGAAAGCTGCTGATAAAGTCTGCTGCGACTTAAAGTTAAGGTTACCCCCCCCCCGTGATGATGGTTCCTCCTGTTGTAGGTTGGAGGGGTTGTTTTATCGGAAACAGCTTTAATTGCGCTATAAAGTCACTTTTTCGGCCATAGTGGTGAACAGACAGAGAGTTTGGTTGATTTTGAGGTTTTGGGAACCTGCGTTTCACTTGCTCTCTGGTGACAGGTGAGCGGATGTTTGACGCATCGTCATGGAGCGCGATGACGTCACGCTACAGTTGCTCCTCTTTTTTTTCTGGTTTCAGCTTTGGCTTTTCTGTCTATCCATGTGCTTGAGGGTCTGAAGAGGAAAATGAAACCAGATAATTAGTTCATAGAGTAGAATATTGCAAAATAAACTCAAATGTTTTGGCTAAAGTTATTTTTTATTTAAAATGATGACACTAAAAATTCTGTAGGTAAAAATAACCAGTTTGGTTTGGTTCTAACCTAATTCCTACATTAAAAAGGGAATAACTTCTTTCTTTGTTATTTTAACTCAGTATAAAAACATAAATTAAGTTCAAATGAAGCCAATACAATCCAAAAAAATGGTATTGCTCCATAAATGTTAAAAAAATAACCAAAGTGGAGCGATTAAAAGGTTTTTATAATTTTATAACCAAAAACAGTTTTTCTGTTCTTTCTTAATTGAAAGAATAACTTTGTTTGGTCTAATTTGCAAAATGTGGGTGACATCAAAACTTGTCAAAGAAAAAAACAGAATGAATTAGTGTGAGATTTTTAATTGAAATGTTCATCCCGAAATGTAATAGAGTTTCATTACAGTGATAACCTGCTATTCTTTGGTTTAAAATCCGCAATGCTTACACACAGACACCCAAATGCCCACATGACTCTGTTCTCCAGCAGACACCATCCATTGTGTGGAGCTGCATTCCTGCATGCTTGACTCCATTAGAGGCTTTTGACGTCCGTCACACAGGCGTGCAGCTGGAAGCTCACACATGATCACAGGGATCCTCTGCAAGGAGGTTACACTGACAGAAAGTATTTTTCATTCACATTTTTCATGGATTTAATGAAGTTCGGTTTTAAATTCTATACACCCAAAACTAAATAATTTAAAGAGGAAAATAAAAACAATGAAGTAGACATACATATTTAAAGGTGTTTCTCTCTTGAAGCACATGTGCCTGTACTAATTGTGGTTTCACGTGTGTTTTCTGACATATTTACACTCCACATTTACTTTATTCCACATTCATTCATTTATTCTCACATCATCAGGGATACACTGCACACGTGCATATTTATGGCTGGAATTTGTTTAATAACCAGGAAGGAGAAGGAAGATTTAGAGATTCACCACAACCGCTGAGAGAAAGACCCACATGTTAAAACTGTTTATTATTTTAAGCTGTCTGCCACATAAAAAAAAAAAAAAATCAGCTAAAGACAAGCGAGAGATTACATAAAAAAAAGTCTCTGAGTGTGTCAGAGGGCACGTGGAAGTCAAAGACTTTCGCCAAGCTCAAATGAACCCATCGGTCGTGTAGACTGTCAGTTTTCTCTGCCAAAACAGCATGGTTGGGAATTGTTTGGATCGCCGCCGCTTCGACCGCCTGCCTCCGCCGATGTCAGCCAGGAGCCTCTGTGCCAAAAAATTCTGCAGATCTTTGTCCAAGCTCGCTTGAGGCCCAAAACATCCACTCTGAGAGGGCAGGGTAATTACAGGGGCGTCAGCACAAAAGTCTGGACAGACACAAGTTTACGTTCTATCATTGATCATGTTAGTGAATCCTCAGAAGACCCTTGAATAGGAGATGACTATGACCTCTTGAGGTTTTAGGGTCAGAAAGGAAACTGTGAAAGCAAAGAAGAAAAAGAAAAAGGAAGTTTGTTTTTATTAATGTACAAAGAGTGAATTAGAATTGTAATGTTCTTATTTGGTTCCCTTTTTGGCAAAGCTAACCCGATGAGACTTTTTTCATCCTTTGTGTTGCTACCTCATAAACTCTGCTGCCTCACGACAGTCTTCCAATAAGTTTTAAAACATAAGCGAAGAAGGAGAGTTTGTTTCTGAATCTCCAAGAGGAACCGCAATCTTCCATCTGACCTCGCCAGGGACCAAAAGCTTGCTTCCAGCTGCCAACTCCAACCATCTGAGACCGTTTCTGAATTGGTTGGATTATGACAAAGCACAAGTGGCCTCCAGTGTGACTGCTGTATGTGTCGGAACGTACGCACTCCTTCCAGACGAAGATCGAAAGCTTCGGAGGGATGCCAGTGCAGCCAGCATAGAGAAGGAGCCTTGAACTGCAGGTTCAGACTATAAATTTGAAGTCTCACTCAAATCATCTTTTGATCTACTGGAAAAGCGTTTTAATTATATTTATTCCGTTTTTAGCTCAAATCAAAAAACTGTCATTTTCTAGAACATGGTTTCTGCATAGTTGCAGTAGTTCATTAGACATTCACCTCTGAGTTGTGAGTCAGATTGTTGGTGTGGAGAAACCACGCCCCCATTCCCATCAACCATTTGTTCATGCACTAGTTTACAGCACCTCACACCCCCAACCAAATATTACTAGTGTAACAAAAATGGTGAGCAGTTTTGAGCCAGATACCAGCTCAGACGAGGAAAACGAAGACGTTCATGGATCTAGTTTGGGACAGGGAGTCTATGGCTTGCTAAGCGAATGTTCTATGTCACAAATGGAGATCCACTGAAATACAAGTTAGTAAAAACCTGCCGAAGTGTTGGCGTCTGAAACCAGTGAAGGCCTGAAAAATCTGGATTTGGGAAAGATTACTTCTGAAAACTCACTTTTCATTTTCAGAGAACTCTTGAAAGCTCAAACTGATTTGTTTGTCTAAGTATGAAATGTTGTCTGTGAGATTCAAGAGCCAGAGACAGTTTCCACCACAGTTAAAAGGGATACTGTGTTAAAAAGTTAACCTGTTGACTTCAGTTAATATATACCGGTATATATTTTTTAATTTATATATATATGAAAAAAACAAGAATTTGATTATCCTTTTTAAAAGGCAAAACAAGATCATCAACAAAAAGACGATCTCTACCTGTTATCCAGGAGATGACATCCCATATGGAAGTCTGAAAATTCACAAGTAAGGAGCTCCTCTGAGACTGACAGTAAGCAGCTTTAACTCAGTCACTTACAAAGTGGCCGAACACCTCCCAACCCTCTTATCTCCATTGGAAGGCAACACAATACACAGCGTCCACAACACCCAGGACTTTGTCAGCAAAGTACAGCACATCAAGATGGACCCACAGCGGTCTCCTTCGATGAGACATCTCTTTTCACCTGTCTTTCCACCACAGAAGCCACAGAATGGCGGGGACAAGACTTGGAAGAAGACCCAATGCTGCCTGAAAGAACCTGCTGATACCAGAACACATTGGTGATCCAATGGACATTTGCCCGAGCTTCCAAACAAACAACTGTGCCATTGAATCACTTGTGTCTAATCAACCAGATCTAGAAGGAGTGGTTACAGAGCCTTGACATACTTATCTGAAATTGCTCCCAGATACCTAGGAAGTGGATAATTTCACAGTGGACAGAAATGTTCTAC
Organism: Oryzias melastigma; assembly: GCF_002922805.2. Classification (NCBI taxonomy): domain Eukaryota; kingdom Metazoa; phylum Chordata; class Actinopteri; order Beloniformes; family Adrianichthyidae; genus Oryzias; species Oryzias melastigma. Next base: position 21,413,573 of record NC_050524.1, on the reverse strand, counting down.
CTTCTTGGACTGATCTGTACAGGCAGGAATCTGAACACCGAGGTGTACAGGAGACCCAATCCCACTGACCAAGATGTCACATTTACATCCCAAAACTCACTTGAATATAAGCTAGAAGTAATCAGAACATTACAACAGAAACATCAGAGTCACCAATTGAGAAGAAACCAACAAAGAAAACAGGATCTGCAGTTCTCCAAACTGGACTTTGGTGAAAGCCAAGAAAAGGACATCTTGAAAGACTTGAGTCCAAAGAGAAGAAACAAACGCACCAATTTCCTTTCCCTAGATGTGTCATAGAAGCAGACTGATGTGGTCTCAGCAGATCATCTAAAAGACGGTGGACTTTCCTTTGAGGATGATAAAATCACACTCTGGACAGAGAGGACAGATGGTCTGAAAAGGAACCAAGGAATGCATCCATATCCAATTGGAGAAACCTTCTTTACCTCTTTACCTGGGAGACAAGAATCCCATTCACCACCATCATAAACCAACAATAAATTAAAAACAAAAGCCCCCTCTTTAAGCCACACCAAGATCCCCATCATGTAGCAAAACAGCCTACTATAGACGTTTGCAATTTCTCACATCTCATTAACTTTGTATGGCAAACCTTTGAAGCAGTCTGCACAAAAAGCATCAGCTGTGAAAAAGAAATCTCTTTAGATCAGTGTTTTGTGAGAAAATCACCTGTATGACTGAGAACACTACAGACTTAGAGCCAGATCTAGTAATTCTGAACTGTTTATGACTAAATCCAGGTGAAACCATAACTCTGCTTGGTGACAGAAACAGTTATTACCTAAATAGCTCCTATTTGTTTCACTAAAAGGCTCAACAAGTGGTTGTTTTCAGGTGTGAAGACATACGGAATCGACGTGAGTGAACAGATCGTGAATCATCCTTTAAGGTGTTGTGATGGTGGTGAGGTCAAGGAAAACAACGGACCTTGACAAACATCTCTGTTGCATGCTGCTGATTGCACTACCTATCTTTTGTTTGGGGTTATTTTCGCTAAGGACTTGTCTACAGCTGAGTTCTTGCTGGAAAAAAAATGCTGTAATTTGATTTATTTCATGTATGTTTTTACATCACCACTGTTCAGAAATGGAGAACTAATTGAAGAAGTATTGGAAAAATCTAAGTTTATCATCCTCCAGAGTCTATAACTCCAAAAAACACACCTAATTCTACAGCGGGTGTAAGGTAGAGATCTGGAATAAGCTAATATATATTCAGTTTTAATAGTTAGGTCATCTTTTTACTCCTGTTTGGCTTTTAAGCTGAATATATGTGAGTCCCTTCAATACCTGGTAAGGATTAGAAGACACCCTTTCATCAAACACAGAGCAAACATAGCTGCTTTCATTCTCCTACTAAGAGGTCTAATTATTATTTCTCCTTGATAAAAGGGGACTTCAGGCTTTACATGTGTGCAGAGGCCATGTTTTTAAGATTATGGAAAGACGTTTTTGTTCCAAAATGATAACTGTCATAGATTGAAACCCAATGTTTTTAATTAAAAAAAACAAGTTGCAAAATAAGAAGTTTTAGGTATGAACTGGATGTTCCCTTAAAGAACATCTTCCAAACTGCAGAATTATTCTCTATTTATGCTTTCCAAGATTAATCTATATGCTGTATTTTGGATGATTAAAGGTGGAGGAAACAAGTCTGTGGTTTTTGCTTGGAGTTTAAAACCAGATCAAGCCTTCCTGACGTCTACCTCACTTGATCTCTTTGGTATGTTTTGGCCTCTTGTTGCTCATTTTTTTCCTGGTTAATTCGACCTCCTTTGTTCCGATCATTGGCGTCTTCCTGCCAATGTCCTGCACAGACATAAGAGAAGGCTGCATGTTTCTGCAGGTGTACGGTTTCCATGGGAAACATGACCACTGAGGTCACATCTACGGCGAGAAAAACCCATGCCCGCCCACTTATCAGACCTGCTCTTCGTAATGAGACATTGTCTAAGCTCCAACGTACAAAGTGTTGGCGTAAATCAGCCTTACATTTGCCGATAATGGGCACCTCCATGAAGTCAAACAGAGGGTATGGTTCTCCGATCGCGTCGTTGCCGTACACGTGCACATTATCTCTGGACCCACCAAGCGTCCGATGAATAATGGAGTGTAATTACCCTAAACCTCCTTTTGCTACCTCAGTTCTTTTGTATTACATTTCACTTTTCAAAGTGTAACCTGACACTCCAGCGCATCACAATAAGGTGTTCCCCAAGGCTGTATCATGGTCTTTGACAATGTGGCCTGAAGAGGTGGCCATTATCTGCCTCGTCAAGTCCGCTTACATAATGCCAGAGGGGAAGGTCCAGAGTTTGACGGATGTTAGTTTGACCCTGAACCGAGGCATAAATCAATCTGAGTTTATCAGGCCAACATTTATCTTCTCTGAAAGAAGACAAAATTATCATTTCAGAGTCTAAATAAAGCACCTGATTATTGATGAACTTTAATTTATGAAAGCAAAATATTTCCCCAAAAGTCTAAACACATTTGACACAATTGGACTTCTTACACGGGGGTCTGTGCAAGTTGATTATTAAGTACTGAAAATTATTTTGACAATAAATGTTGAGTTGATTTAAAAGAAAAAAAATGGTAACACTTTATAATAAAATTCCTTAACAAGCTTTATTAACTCTAAAACAGACATTATTAATGTGTTTATAGGATGTTAGTAACACATTTATTAGAACAATAACCCGGATAAGGTTTGTTAACATACTTAGTATGATTCATTACCATCTAAAGGCCATCGTCTACAAAGACTTTATTAATAAACCACTTTCAAGCTTAGCAAATGTATTAACTATATTATCAAAAAAAATCAATAAAAAGTCTAGAAAATGATCCAATGATATAAAAGAATATTAACATTGAAGCAGAGATGTGCAATCACAATCAGTTCATATTTGGATTAAATTAGGATTTCTTATTCTTAAAGCAGCGGGAAATCTGTTGGCACCAATGAAAACCATCAGAATTTACATCAGTGCATCAGAACCTCGGAACCTGAACTGCCTGTATTTGACGAGACTTTGAGGGAAATCCATTTCAAGTTTGTCAGCTGAATAATTTACTGTTTGGATGAGTTGTTGTTGAGGATGACTTTGCTCCTTTCTTTGTCTTGATTGGTGTCAAGTGAGCTTTAATAGTCAGCCGCAGTGAAGAGTCATCATCCATGACCAACGCTTCACTCAACATCCTGTGAAAGATCTTCATGGAACAGATTCACACCGCATATTCAGAAGAGCTGGGTTTAAAAAAACTGTATTTCAATCAAATTCAATGGAAAATGCAGTATTCAGGTATCAAATCTATTCTTAGGAGTGTAACAATTACTCAACTAAATGAGAAACTGATTTAATCACCTAGACCAATCTGTCAGTCAAGTTGTTCTTCAAATCAAATCAACTTGTGCCATTAAAAATAATTCCAAAATAAGATTAATAAATATATAATCAACATTGGAAAATACCATTTGACATGATAGGTTTAGTTTACTATAATGTAAAAACTTTAACGTAATCACAGCGAACAACACACATGTGATGGCAGCAAAAAATGATCAACCATCACTGCAGTCTAATGTGTGGAAACACTTTGAATTTAGCAAACATGTGACCATACAGTGTAGTAGAATGTTTTGATATTGTATTATTTTGATGTGGAAAAACAACCGTGAACTTTATGAAACTAAAATGTGAAAGGATTATCCATTGAGTTCTTGTTTACTTGTTTGTTTGAACACATTTAATTTACATTTGATTATCTTGCAAGAAACATAAGGTATCTGGAAAACCTCAGCTGCACTGTTCAGTACCAGATATTAATCTCTGGTTATAGTTTTGGCTAAAGATGCTCTGAATCGATTTTAGGTCAGTGAATCGGAGCATTCAAAATGAATATAAATCGACTTTGAATCAAATCAGCAACCACAACTGAAATATGATTTCAGGCTTTGTTAAAATGAATCCTGCACCCCTAACATTAAATGTAAAAATGAAACTTTCAATTTTGTTTTGTTCTTCTATTACTAATTGCTTGTTATAACCAAACACAAATGGAAATGGGTTCAGAATCAAATCAAATCTGGAATTTAATTCTGTTATAATCAAATCAAATTGATTACATAATCTGGAAAAGAAGCTCAACCTCAATAGCCGAAAATATTTTTTTTTAAGTGAAGACGGATTATCATAGTTACACTTTATTATATACTTGAAATTTTTCTACAACCTAAACGGACCAGAAACAATTATTTGGGCACAAGTATCATTTAATGTAAACAGTTGGTGATATTTTATGTCTTCCCATAAAGTCTCTTCTTAACCCTAAAAAACCCATAGGGTCAAATATATTTTAATATTTTATAGATGTATTTTTCTGGGGTTTTTTATTTAAATTTGTTTGCTGCAGTGTTTATTTGTTTATTTATAAATATATATTGTTAGTTTGTTTAAGTTTTTCTATTTTTTTTTATTGTATATTTTAGTTTTTTTTATTT
>NC_050524.1:21405275-21408886 GCF_002922805.2 Oryzias melastigma | reverse complement strand
TTTTTTAACCATGCTTACAAAAACAACAACAAAACAAAAAAAACACTGAATGTAATTTAGAGGGAAAAAAAAGATAAATTAGAAACAAAAAATCATGTCAGACTAGAACCCTGCAGTCTGACACAGACAGATGATTGAACCAGAAACATGCTGGCTGGACCTGTGATCTCCTCTGCTGCTCTACCATCTCACACTAAAGACGAAGACTTCCAGCCATTCCGATGCTTCTCCTGCTGTGGTTCCCTCCTTCCTCTCAGCTTCATCCAGGGGGATTTCTCAGCTCATCTGCAGCCTGACGTCAAAGATCCAGAAACAGCAGTCCAACACATTTAGCTCCTCCTCACCACAAACATAATGCGCGTGTTTTTGTCAACATTACTTCTTTATTACTACTATTTTTAGCCCCTCTGATCATAACAGGAATGTGACTGATGTTTAGTGACTTATTGATTGTTTGTGTCAAAGCAGCGCCAATGGCTTTGGATAATTACTGTTTTACAAACTTCAGGGAGAAGCTTCTCCTTTTCCTTCTAAGTGTTTTGATCATTTTCATCCTCTCAGTTGTTTTGTTCGGCTCACATGACGAAAGCACGGCGCTGGTTGGCGTTGACTGGCACGCGCCTCGTGTTTGCCGGGATATTCTGAGAGGTGTTAATGTTCTGTCACGCCCCGCTCTTCCTCTTCTCTCCTCATTTTTCTTCTCCTTCATCTGCCCCCTCAACCCGCTCTGCCAGCTCCCATCACAGACAAAGGCGGGAAACTGTAAAAAAGGGAAAAAATGCGAACTATAAAAGTTCGATTACAGGACTGACGGCTCCGACTGTAAGAGCACGTGGAAGACGAGATGATGCCACAACAACCAGGAGGAGAGCTCCAACCTCTGTGACCACGTGAGCCATGTGAGGCCGTGCTGGAAGCTGCTCCGTTCACATACATCAACTATAACCAGCAGCTCAGAAGGTTGACAAGAGATTTGATGAACCAGAATCCTTTTAGGACTTTGAAAGATTTATTGTTCTGAATCAGCTTGGATAGTATGGATCAAATATATATATTTCTAGGAGATTAATCTTTTTGCATTCCAACATGTTTATATTTCCTCCTCCTTTTCAGGAGCACAGGAATCCATTCAGAGACGTGAACGTTGGTGCGTCCATCTTGGTTGATCCACAACGAGGTGTTGAGGCTTGACTGTTCAGGCCCAGTTTGGAGGTCTTTGGAGAACTGAGTAATGCCTTCATCACAACTGCCCCTACGGGTGGATACGTGCTGTCTGCTGGCAAAAAATGGGCAAATCTGTACGAAGGACGCAGATGACCCAAAATTTTAAAGTCAATGTACCCTTAGGGCCAAAATGTTCCTGTTCATTTTTCTATGGGCATGCTGCAGGTGACAGGTCGTAGTGAACAATAATACATAAGTGAGGGTGAAGTAAGTAAAACAGAAGCCTGTCGAACAGATTTTTAATTTTTAACCCCTCAAATCTTGCAGACTGCACAGAAATCCCTTCAGTGTTGTTCATGTGATGAGTGTGCACTCCTTGCGTGCAGCCAGACTGTTCGAAATGAGAAAATTAGACAATCAGAGTGTGGTTTGTGCACATCCTGAGGGCGTCCTACGAACACGTGTGAAGCACTTGCATGCTGTCAGTAAGAGTTCAGTACTCACACCTTATTAATGAAAAGATGCACGACAACATCACCAGTATGACTTCCATTATTCTTACGAAAACTTCACAAAACATATGTAAGTTTTTCTTGTGCACTCTTTGGAAAAGATCATTGGACATTCCTCAGCTTATGATGACACTTCCTAAAAGATCTTTGAAAGCTCATGTCCTAAGGTTTGTTATCTAAGTTGAGACCTTCAACATATAGCCCACAGACAGTATATATTGTCACTAGATGCGTGTGCGACATCACCAATAGAAAATCCCTTACCTCCATCTCTAATGATATGAAGCCAATTCAGTCTCCATTCTCCTGCATTGCAGGGACCCCCTTTTGGAGCCAGACGACAGTGATTGGTCCAAGTCGGTCTGAGTCATGTTTTTAACACAACTTCTGTCGCCAATCAAGAGCTTATTCGAAGTCCACGCCCCTTCCACTTAAAGCAATTCAGGAGAAACTGTCAATCAAACAACTTGAGGGGGGGCAGTGGGCACCACATGCTTTTATTGAGCCATCTGATTGGTAGTAGTAGTAGTTTATTTGACAGGGACAATGTGCAAAAACATTAAAGATGCTTTACACCAGATTATAGCTGAAGCTAGTTTCCATCTGTAGTCCCCAAACAAGTATAAATCAAAACAATACAAACTTCAATATAAATGTAAACAATCATTCAATACCCACTCACACATTAAACTTTTCCACAAACAACTGATTACATAATAAAATGTTACAATCAAATCTAACAAAAGCCATATCACTGCTTGCATTCAAAAGGTAAGCAGTCATTCAAGTACACACTCCAACTTTAAACATATCAAAGTCAGTTAATAACTTGAGTACCTTGCGATGGGATTTGGATTAGAAAGAAGGTGTTCGGAACAATGTATTAGAGCAAGAATGGTTATTCTGACAAATAGAATTACTGAGGAAAATCTGTCTATATCTCAATAGAGGTCTATAGGATTTAGGTTTCTTGGAGCCAGTGGGTACTTCCTATTTAGAACATGACAGGGGAGGGGTCGAGCTGTCCAGTGTTTCTACAGTCTATGAGATAGCCAGAACAGCGGGGAGACTTGGTAAAACTGATGTGAAGGACAGGAAAAGATGCATGTCATCTGCAAAGAAATGGACAATAAAACTGTGAGAACAATCACTTCTGAGATGCTTCTGAAACATGGTGAGGAACACATTACTCAGTCCCCTAATGGTAGAGTGTCCAGCCTGTAACTTGTAGGTCATGGGTTCATATCCATGGTTGAGTCATATGAAAGACTAATCTTGCCACCCTGCTTGACACTCAGCACTAAGGGGTTTGATTGGATGGTTAACCCACTAAATGGTTCTCCGAGTGTAGCTGTGTCTGCAGCTCACCGCTCCCCCACGAAGATGGGTCAAATCTGGAGAACACCAGAGAACACCTAATGGACCTTCAACAATGCTCTGGAATAGGACACTCAAGTCATGCAAAGATTGTACTGTTGGAGACATTCACATCCAAACGTTGGCATCAGAGCTTCTGTGTAGCTTCCACCGAAGGATAATGGTTTTCAAAGGCCTGCTCTGACACGTGGGCGGTCACGTGTCTGCAGAGCCGTGAAAGCTGCATGTGCAGCGGTCAGCATTGTAGTGGGTTTTTTATGGGAAAAATGTGTGTTTGCAGACAGTGGAAGCTTTCTGTTGCCTGACTGTGAATAGTTGGCTTCTAAAGATTGTGGTTGGCCGGTTCGGAGTCCTCTCCTTTGAACTTTTCACGAGACGTGTCGCTGCTGCTCACGTCCGGCGTGGTTTGCATGTGCAAAGTCAACTTACACGTTGAACTTTAAAATATATTGTTTTTATATTTCTGTTCCTGCTGTTAACTTTGAAACTCCTCTTTCTCTGTAGAAGTAAATGATGATGAAGGCATACGAACATTCATCACACAACCCGCCAGTGAAC
>NC_050524.1:21390283-21405034 GCF_002922805.2 Oryzias melastigma | reverse complement strand
GAACTTTTCACGAGATGTGTCGCTGCTGCTCACGTCCGGCGTGGTTTGCATGTGCAAAGTCAACTTACACGTTGAACTTTAAAATATATTGTTTTTATATTTCTGTTCCTGCTGTTAACTTTGAAACTCCTCTTTCTCTGTAGAAGTAAATGATGATGAAGGCATACGAACATTCATCACACAACCCGCCAGTGAACATGTGTTTGAGGGGCTGCATTTGGGAATCAGCGTTCTTCAGCTCTTGACCTTTGCTTGGCAGGGGGTTCATGCTAGCAGACTCATGCCTCTACATGTGTCTGACTTGTAATTAGCCTCATGCTCTGGTCTGTATGGCATTTTAATCAATGTTTCTATATATATATTTATATAAACTGGCCTATCAACCTAAAGTCCTTGGAGGCCAGCGTCTCTCTTTCCGTCTTTGACCTCAGCGACCTTCTGCTGGTTTTTCCAGCCTGTGGTTTCTCCATCCTCGCTTCATCTTTCTCCTCTCCCCTAAAATGAAGTTCTGGCGGCCTCCCTTGTTGACCGCACTGAGATGATGAACTTGTTTCAGTCTTACTTAAGTTATTTTCTTTAAAGAGACAGTTTGGCGTTTGCTGGAGGTGAGAACATTCGTGTTGGAGTTTGCAGGGTTTTATACCTCCGTGCAGGTGCTGTTGAGTTTATGGACTGGTGCTGATTGTGAAGAGGAAGCTGCAGTTTTTTTCATGTTTGCTCTAAAGAGGAAGAGTTGCTGTGAAGCATATTAACAGCACACAAACACACACAGAGCCACACCCACTAGAGGCTGTGACAGAGGGGGCGTGTCCTGTGCTCGCCGTGGGTGTGTTTGTGGTCAGAGTGACAGTATAAGATGCTGACAGGTACTCTGGCTTTTCCACTCAAAGACACAGACGTGCTGCAACTTCATAGATGATTTAGTCTCTCTTGTGTGAATCTTTGAGTTAGTTAGACCTTTTAGAACAAAAACATTATATTTAAGGTATTATTTTAGTTTCATCAAAGCTCAATTTAAATCTCTGAACTATTTTCTGTCAGAGTAGTTCCTAGACAGCTTATTTGTTTTTGGTCCTGATTCAGCATTTGTCGCTGCTGAGCATCTTTGCTTCGTTGCCACGGCAACTGTGTCATTTAGCTCCAAGCTGGGGTAAGTGTGCTTGCTCAGTGTTTTTCAGTTTTTTCTCCTTTGTTCTCATCTCTTTCTTCCTCCTTTTTTCCGTCATTTTTGTCTAAAATAATGTCAGTGGACTTTCACGTTCTGTTTGAGATGCACAACACAAAAATAAGTTGTCAACCACTGAAACTTTGATGTATTCAAGGACAAAATGTGGGATATAATTTTTAAAGATGACAAAAAAGCTGCTGAATGTGGCATGCTGGGTCTCCTCCGATCCTGCAGGGGCTGAGTGGGTCAGCTGACCTCCTGTAACTGTGGGGGCACAGCATCATAATGCCTCTTTTATTGAAATGATTCATTCACACTTTCTGCTCAGTCAGTCATTCATTTCCAATCTGAAGTCCTCAGTCCTTAGACGGGAAAACTATACAGGTTTCTCATTCTAAATCTGTCCTTTAAATGAACCAAAAACAGAAAAAAATCTGCTGATGGTGAGAAACAAAAAAGTTGATCAAAAATATTTCAAATAACTTCAATTAAAATATTCTTCACTTCCAACTTGAAGATGACGGTGCTGTTTTGTATTCTCTGTTTTTGTGGAGAAAGTGAGGCTGAGTTTGCAAAGTGAATCACTGCACGAGATGCATCTGCAATCCCAAAATAGCTGCGGGAGATCCTGGCTGCATTCACAGCTGTGCAGAAAAAAAGCCCTGAGTCATGTTAAACACTATTTTCAGCTTTTGAAATGCCCCCCTTCCTTTCTGTTCTTACTACTCTACAGAAAAATGACTCATGTTTTTTTTTTTTTTTGCCACGTGAGCTGGTGTGGTTTTTGAGAGAGTGTGCGCTCGTACAAGTGTTTGTGTGACAACACGATGAGTTAATTGTGTTATTAAATGTCGGAAAACATCTGATGTCACCTCCATGGTTCAAAACTCCAGAACAAAGAAGGAGCAAAGAGGAAAAAGTTGCTATTAACATCGTTCTCCCTCTTACAGATCATATGAACATAGAAGAGTTTGTTGAAGAAGATGAAGAACCACCTTTGCTGCTCAGCTCTCGTCCTCCTTGCAGTACGTATGTTCATATATCTTGAACGGATGAGGTCACCTTTTGCTAAATCGAGCTCTGTTTTGAGTAGATGTTTGGCTGTGGATCAGCGGCAGTGCTGTGCACGTGGGCAGAAGGATGTGAGTGTCTGCAATGCCCTGCAGGCCAGGAGCCTTCAAAGGTGAGACTCATTCATCACTGAACGTTGCTTCCACAACATGAAATTAGACATAGAAACATTTTATTTTAATAAATGTCATCCATTTGCATCCTCTATTACTGCTTTTATTTAGCTTTCAGAGAAAATGTTTTACAAGTTGGCTGTAATACTCCTTAAGGCAGGGAACCTAAATCTGTGAACACATTCTGATAATGTTTTAATTATGATTACGTAATTTTTAGCCAAAAACTAAAAAAACTGTCATTTTCTAGGACATAGTTTCTGCAGAGGGGCAGAAATTTTCCTGAGTCGTAGATGGGGTTGTTGGTGGTGAGCAACCCCGCCCCTTTCCCTATTACTAAGAGCTCAAAGCAAGGGAGCTCGTAGCCCACCCAGCGTATTTTCTACATCACAAATACAATCTTTTTTTTAGGCATTTTTTTTATTTGCTCTTGATTCATAACAGTAAAGAAATATTCAAAAATGCAGTTTTAAGCTCAATTTTCTCTATATATGTCCTCCATTATCATAAAAATGCCACAAAAGCATGTTAAAATCTTGTTTTCACTGGAGTGGGTCAACAAAACACAACTCTATACATTTAATTAAACATTTATAAAACTGATGAAAGACGAGGAGCAACCTGATATTTATTCTTTCATGTTTTTTTTTTTCTCTACAGGCCTGTGAGAAGATACAGACTCCGGCTGAAGAAGTGCAATGTCAGCTGTGTCCATCTGGGAGCTTCTCAGATGCTCTGAACGCTGAGCTCTGTCGCCCGCACACGATCTGCGAGAGCATCGGCAGGAAGGTTGAGATCTCTGGAACCGCTTCCTCTGATGCTGTCTGTGGAGCCTGTCTGCCCGGGTAAGAACTGCTTTGGATGCATTGAGATTTTCATTGAGGATCATTTCCTTTAAGTTCATCCTTACACATTTTTTACAACATTTTTGTCTTTTTGCAGGTTTCACTTCATTGCCGCAGACCAGGCTTCTGCTCAAGGTCTCTGTCTGAAAGGTGAGCAAGCTTTCTCATCTTGATATCAACTCACAGCCCAGTTTTCAACCCTTCCCTCCTTTTCCTCCTCTCAGCTGATTCCCACGTCAGGATGGTCCGGACGGTGGGGAAAGGTCCGTCCAGCGCTGCCGGACTGGCCAACAGCACAGTGGTTCGCAGCGCGGAGGAGAAAACCACAGAGTACGCCGTTTTTGCGCTGGTGCCCGTCTTCTGCGTGATGGGCTTGCTGGGAATCCTCATCTGCAACATCCTGAAGAAGAAAGGATACAACTGCACCGCAGAGAAGGAGGGAAGAGATGTGGAGGCTGCCACACCGGAGAAGGAAGGTGGGAACAGAGGAAAATATGTCTGCTTTTGTTGAGTTGTGTCCTCCAGAAAATGTGCAAGCAAAAAGTTGAGAGAGAAATGGAGAAAAAAAAATAATAATCTGCAAAATTATATTAAAAAAATATTGAATTCCTTAAGTTAAAAAACTCCTTGTGGCCGTTTGCATGGAGTAAACTGCTGCTGCTATCCAGGCTCTTAATCTTGTTTAGGTCACAGTATGTTTGGCTCAGTGTGGGATGCCAGCAGTGATTAGGTCAAGTCTTGTTCAAATGACACGTCGGTGCACGTTCAAGATCCTCAGAGGGTTTAACTAACAAGCAGGAAAACAGGTTTTTGCTGCACCTCAACCTCAGAAGCAAACTTGTCATATTTAAGTGGGTCACATTAACAGTTTTCTGCCGCTCTGTTTTTTTTTCCTGGAAGTCCGTCTATAGCTGGCAGCTGCTGCTGTTTAGAGTGTAAGCTTAAAGGGATTTAAAGTACCTGGTGGCAGCGGGTCAGGTGTGTCAGAGCCCAGCTGCAGCCTCAGCAGGTCAGGTCCTCGCTGGAGAAAGGGTTGACGTTCGTTCCCTGCTGTCACGCAGCCTGTCTCATTGGGTTACTTCCAAAAGTCAAATTACAAAGGGTTTCAATGGGGTCAGATCAGGATCACCAGATCATAAATGTTAACAGATACAAAATAAAAATTGGAAAACAGTTTTAAATTTGTACATTGTAAACTTAAAGGAAATATTTAAAAATTGAAAAATATTATAGTAAATTTGAAACTTGAACAAAAAAAACTTTAAACCTAAAACTGTTACCAAATGAATAATGTTAATTTGTAACTTTCAACTGTTTTCTGTTTCTTTCCCTTTTCACATTCAGTCCTAAATGTACCCTTTATATTTAAGATTTTTATGTGGGGGCGCAGTTTTGTGCTCATCTGCTACCGGGACATGATTGACATCAGGTGATAAAAGGTGTTTGAGATGTCTGATTTACCAAACTCTGGGAGAGCATCATCACTAGTGTATGCCACATTGGAGCAGTGATGACAGAGCAGACGCTGTTCTGGAGTGGAGATGATGTCACCATCTGAAACGTGTCCCGGTAGCCATTGGACTCAAGGCCCCGCCCCCAACATACAGTACAAATCAATAGCAAAAACGAAAAATCTGAAGCTATCAAATGAAGAAGAAAAGAAACAAAAAATTAAAATCCAAATAAGCAGTTATAAATTAACTTTTTTTTTAAATTGGTATGTAAACTGAAATTTTGTAATGTGGTAACAATTTTTCAAACACTTAATGTTTCTTTCAAAATAATTTTTAAGTGAAAATCTCAAATTCTCAAAATTTCTTTTAAATGTAAAAATAATATTTTCAATTTTTTTTTTTCAAATTTGGAAATTTTTCTTTCAAGTTTAAAAGTATATTTATTCCTAATTTACATTTTTTCTTTTATTTTAAAAATTTCATTCAAGTTTACAATCTGTTTCTCTTTTAAGTTTAAAACTGTTTTAAAGTTTACACATTTTTTTCTTATTTGTCTTTTTATTAACTTTAATCTAATCCCTAAATTGATTTTATAGATTTCCATTAAAGTTAAGTTATGGAGCTCTAAACCCAAATATTTAGCATTTCTTTGCACTTTTTGCCTCTTTGTTGTGAAATCTGGTCTGTTTCTGTAGTCATCCACTCGTTTCTGCCTCTGACTCTTAGCTCATCCAGTTTCTTAGGTTTCTCTACCGTCTTATCGAAACGAGACACCGTCCCTCCATCCAGCTCTCCTTTCCCAGACAGATCAATAATTTAATCAGGTCCTCACTTCATTGTTGATGTCCTCATGTCGATTTTTTTTTTGGATCAGCGTTTCTGACCCTTTACTGTTATAATACTAAAGTTTAAGAGATGGCCTTTTAGACTCTAATTTCAAAGAAAAATCTTACTGATTTCATCTGAATTTGCAGCAAGATACAGATAAAAAAATATTTTTGAAAAGTCTGATTAATTGGATTCATGTCTAATTAAAAATGATTGATAAAAAATGTTTAATCCCCATAATTACAGAAGAAATGCTACAGTTTTCAGGATCTCCTCCTCCAACACCACTCAAGAGTTAGCATTTACCGAGTCAGCATTTTTGGTTCAATGAAGAGAAAAACTTTCGCAATAAAAGCAAGAAAATTAAAATACAATTCTAGGAATGAGGCTGTTATTCTCTGGAGTTTTTCTGGATTTGGCCTCCTCCTGAAAGACTGCTGTTTGTCCTCCAGCTCGAGCCGAGGTTTTTCCATCACTTTTCTTATCGCCCCCACCCCAGAGGAAACACCCACGGGGATAAATTATAGCAAAGCAAGCTTGCACTGAAGTCAAACCCTGGAGTGGCAGCTCTGACGGAGAGGCTGATGGAGGCACAAATGGAGTCGACTCTTTACGGAAACTAAAGCAATAAAACTCCCATCACTGTCAGAAGAAAAAAACGGGTCATTGAGGAAAGAGAAGATGTGAAGTGCTGATGGGAGATGTGTGCATTCATCCACTTGAATGAAATATCTGGTTCTGAGCTGAACATCAGTCAGTTTGGTTGAAGGTCATCAGATGATGCAGGAACACATGAAACTGATGCTACTCTCCTCACAGACAGAGCTCTGTTATAGACACACCACTGACTAACGCTGCAGACGCATGCTGTTGCATTGAGCTGCGCCGGTCCGTGTCACATGGCGAGGGGAGAGGGGGGGGTCTGTGAATGGATCTGCTGAGTAAGCAGGTTTCAGCTTTTGTGCGTCCTTTCCCGGTTTGAGACGGCGAGTCCATCATGGACTCGCATTCACTCTCTGTTGTTCCGTCGTTTGTCTTCGTGTTCCAGACACTGCGCTTCGCCCTGAAGGGACACAATGCTCCTGTTCCCGCACCGTCTTTCACTGAAACAGCTACACCCTGGGTGGTTGTGATCCATGCAGATCTCCTTACACGCCTGTTGGAAATGACTGAGGAGGTCATAACATGACCACATGACTTAAGGCTTTGGGAGTTTTACCGTCACCAACTGAGGGTTTAAGAATCCTTGATTCCAAATCTTAGGTCAGACAGAGATATGAAATGTGAAATTCATAAAAATGTACACTGCTGCAATTAGTACTAGTATTAAATATACCCACAGATGGAAAAAGAAAGCTGAAACCACACTGTTTATTTAACCACATTATCATTGAATTTAAATTGTCTGTTCTTTGTATTTAACCACCTAGTGGTTACTAGGAGAACTGTAACTAGTAGCTGTTTTTTTTTTACCAATGAGGTTTAACCTGGAAGTAGGGTCTTGATTGGCCAAACTCTGGTTTTAACATATAAAATATTAAACTGTACCTTTTTTATTTTTTGGATTTCACTTGCAAAAATACTATGTATTTTTATATTTAAAATGCAACAATAAAATAGATGAAAAACTTTCTAGAAATTATAAAGATGCAAATCCATCACAAAGAGATTTAAGTGATGATCACAGCAGTAAACTGACAGAAAGTCAAAGTTTAACATTTTAAAAACAAGTTGGAAAAGGAGTCGAGTAGATTTTGTTCACTTTCATTGAGTTAAGAGAAAAAAAAACCACGACAACCTGGATAATTTCTTGGATGGATGGATGGAAAGGTGATAGATCGTTTCATGGATGGACAGATTGATGTGGGTGGATAAATGGATGAATTTTACATTGACAAAATGTTTTTTCTCCAAATTGTGAAACCCCAAACAACTGTTTCCCTCACAGATCCTCAAACCAGGTGGGAAGTTTGCCAAAAAATTTGAAATTCTGACAAAGGTTCAGTTTTTCTGAAGGTAGTCTTGTGTTTTGGGGGTTTAAAGTTGCTGCGCTGGGATGTATTTGGATAGGAAGTTGGGTTTTCTCGGCTGTGCAAGTCTGAAAAATCTCTCCCCCTGCTCTTGTGGACCTGGGTGTGTAAAATAATTTCCACCTTTAGGTTCACGTTCATCTGAGCGCAAAGCTGAAGAGTTGCAGACTTTCTGGATTCATATTCCTTTGGTCTTCCTGTCTGTCTCCAGGTAACAGCTGCCCCCACATGTCTGATGAGATGAATGAAGACACCATCAGCGTTCTGGTGCGCCTTATAACCGAGAAGAAAGGTGCGTTTGATCCACGTATCCTCAGCACAGGCTGATGTTGTCTCTGGTGACCACATGATCGTCACAGAAGGTCACACACCACCTAAGACCAGCTCTTTGTCCTTTTCCTTAGTCAGCAGGTCTCACGCATTGAAGTAAATAGAGGTGCTTTTGCAGACTGGAGGTCCTGCAGTTCACGTGACTCTCCAAAGACTAGTCAGCCAGTGTTTTGAGTCTGGTCTTGTGTGCGTTTCAGAAAATGCTGCCGCGCTGGAGGAGCTGCTGCTGGAGTATGAGAGCAAACAGATGAGCAAGGGCTCCTCCATCAGGTACGCCACCACAAACCGCCAATCACGCCGCTGAGGTCACTGCTGACGAGCAGGAAAGGAAAGTTTGAAAAGAAAATACTGAAAAGGTCTGGAGAAATGGCTGCCAGTAAACAAATGAAATCACTTTATTAAAAAAAAAGTTTTTGCAAGTTTGGGTCCAATTTTGTTTTCATCAGGTTGAGCAGGTGAACTCAAAATAGCTTTGTAACATTTATTTAGCATTAAAATAACGTAATGCATCGTCTGAAAACTCCTGTTTTGAATGTTTTTGAGAGTTCAGACGACAGTGGAGGCGTCTGCTCAGTAGTGACAGTCGTTTGGTAGTGACTCAGTCCCGCCGGTCTGAGGTGAGCGCGCTCACTCCGCGCTGACAGCTGTCTGGTCATGTGGCTTAAGCAGACGGTCTGCTTCTTAACTCACTAGCTGTCACACAACAGGAATCAACAGGGTTGTGGTGTTAAAAGTCAGAATAGAATCGATTAACTCGTAGTAGTCAGGGAACTTTTTTGATCTTTATTTTATTAATTAATATTGATATTATTATTAATATTTCATTTTTTATTTGTTATGACAGTGCCCATTTTCTTAGTACAACCCAAACATTTTTTTTATTTATATACACATTTTTTTCCACAATTAACCTGAAACTGCCAAATAAAACTCAATTTTAAGTAGTAAAATTTTGTATTTTTTTTCACTGTAAAATTCACAATAATTGAGATCAAACAGTTTTTAATACATGTTTTACTATAAAAATCAAATGTGTACAGACAAAATAAAAAAAGAAAAGACAAGGTGAAAAAGTAACAAAAAAACATCCAAGCTTCCCTTAACTGTTTCTGATCTTTTACAATGATGAGTCATAATTCTTCTTGTTTGTTTTAAACCAAAAAAATCAAAGCTAAAAATGTTCCCAAAACCTTTATGTTCAATTTTGAATAAAAACTATATTAAATGGGGGGGTTGGTGTCATTCCTACGTCATTGTAAACAAGTGGTGTCATTATCAAACTTCAGGATGAGTTCAGAGACGTCTAAGGTTTAAATCTCTTGGTGAAAAATGAACAAACCTGTAGAGGGCACGCAAGTGCACACCTAGTGCAGGACTATCTATAGCCCTAGATTTTAAAAGCAATTTGGTAACTATGTTCACTGTTTTTCTTTTGAATGGCGAATATGATGTCACAGAGTTCACAAAGTAAAAACCTATTAAATACAAGCATTTTATGCAGACTATTTAAGAATGTTTTAATGATGAAAATGTGAATGGTTTATTTAAAAAAAATTGATTTAAAAACTTTTTTCACCCAAACGCAGTGATCTGTGGTCTATATTCATCCACCTAGTGAGAATCGATGCAGACTGGTTTTTCACAGAAATTTGGGGAAATTTCTAGGGTTCTCCATTTTGGAATTGTAGATTCGTTCAACACTATAAAATGGCAAACGCAGTATATTGTGAAGGAAGTTGGAATAAAAAGACTCCTGCCAATACACACCTCTACTAAGGCGAAATACTGTTCATAAAATTTGCACAAAAGTTCTGTTTCCAAAAATGTTGGGTAGAGATGGAAAAAAGAAAGATCTAGTAAAGCTGTTTTTCTTTCTGCAGGAGCATTTTTTTGCAGCTTTGATGGTTTTGGCTGCAGAATAAGCTTTAATTCCAGAATGTTCTCACACATGAGTTCCATGCACAGGTCTGGAAACCTGTCATTTGTGTGTGTATGTAGGGAGGGGATCCTGTTGGCCTTACGTGTGCCCCCACAGGGCACCCCCTCACTGAGTTTAGCAGAGACAGGCAGTTCCAATAATCTCTTTGTGGATCAGACGAAAGCATCAGAGTTGATGAAACATCTGAAAGGTCCTCTGCTGGATTTTACAGATAAAAAATAATCAACCCCCCCTCTCTGGTTTGTCTTTCGCCCCCCAGGTTCCCAATGCTATCTCCTTTGTCCACGCTGTGCTCCCTCCCCAAGCCTTGCCCCCATCACTCCCACCTCCACACCATCTCCGGCCTCTCCGGGCTGGCCCCCAAACACGGCTACCGCTGCTCCCGCTGTGCTCACAAAAAGTGGCCCGCCGTCCTTATTCCCCCTCTGGATACGCTGAAGGAGCCCCTGAAGACCCCCCAAACCCTCAACCTGCCCTCTTTGGACGCCCCCACTGACCAGCAGAAGACCCCCTTGCTAGGGGGAGTGTCTGCAGACACAAACCACGCCCCAGCTGTGCCAAAAGCTGTGCAGGACAAGGTGGATGGGAGCCAAGCGAATGAGAGGAAGGAGGCGGAGCCTACAGTGTTATCTGTGGGGAGGTGAGCTCAGCCCCCACAGGAGTAAAGAGCTGCACAAACATTGTAACATTTATTCCAACGATTTGAACCGTTTTACTCCACAAAAGGGAAACAATACAGGAAATAAATTAATCTTTTGGTCAGAAAATAAACAAATGATAAATGATTTTTTACTTCAAACGCCTTCACGTTCATGCAGCCTAAATAGCGTTTCTATTTCAAGTGTTTTTGATTTATGCAGAAAAGAAACTCAGTCAATCTGTTCTCACTGACTTTACTTCATCTCCAGATTCCAAGTGGCTCACATCCCTGAGTATAAACCCATCACCATGGAGAACAAGAGCTCCTCCCTGGAGTACAGGAACTCCCTGTTTGGGGGGAAACCGTTCTGCCCCTCAGCTGCATCATCAGCCTTCAGAAGGTAACGAGAATGATCATCTGACCATCATTTAAACCACTTCTTTAAAGTCTCACTGCAAGGAAAATGGTGGTTTTGGATGTTTTTAACCTGTCATTGTAGCATTTTTCTTATCATGGAGGACATATATAAAGAAATCAAACTTAAAATCATATTTCTGAGTATTTTTAATAAAATTATTGTGTATCAGCAAATGGAAAAAATGCAGTTTAAAATAGATTGTATTTGTGACTCTAGGCGTGTCACGAGCTCCTTGTTCTGCTCCATTCTAATACATAGACTGGCAGACAAATAGATCCATGTACATCTTCCTTTTCCTCGTCTGAGCTGGCATCTGGCTCGGAACTGAGGCTAGACAACTCCGATATTGCTCTCCATTTTTGTTGCACTGCTAATGTTAAGTTGGGGATGTGAGTGAGCATGTGAACAGAGAACTCTCAGTGAAAGGGGAGTGGAGTTGTTCCGCAAAGATTCAGATGCAATTTCTAATGAACTCCTGCCTCTCTGCAGAAACTATGTCCTGAAAAAATGACACAGGTTATTTCTATTTTGGCTAAAAAAGGCATAATTGTAATTTTTAAAAAAAACAAAAAAAACACTGGAAATGTTTTGAAAATAGGTCAAAAAATGATCTGAGAAATTATTTTATCAGAAAAATGTGTTTCATGGTTCCATCTTTGTCTCTCCAGATGAAGAAACTCAGAAAAAGCTGGATCTTGATGAAGAAGATGGCATCGTAGGATGACTGTCGGAATGGAGCGTGATATTAAATGTTTCACAGAGCTCCAAAGCTCACCCTGCTGGAAGCATTTCTGGAGCTTTTTAAAAAAATTTTTGCACCAGTTGGACACTGCTTTACAAGTCTGAGAGACAAGTTTCTTTACAATCTTTGTATAAGCAGACATTCAGATGTAGAAAATAGTTGTAAATTCTGCATTAAACAATAACAGATGTGATTAATTTACGATCAGATGCTTTAAAAAGTAGTGGCTGAAGAGCAAAGCCCCCCAGCTTTGATCAAACCAAACATGGAGATGAAGGGGGAAGACCTGGATGTACTTTTATCTGAATGTCATGCTTTGAGGTTAGTGATTGAAAGCTCAACTTTAGCCGCACAGTATTTCTGATGATTTCTATCATCCTCTCAGAGCTTTGTCTGTTTCTGTTTCTGAAAGTAATCTGCACTGTGCATGGAAATTATGGGGAAAAAGTCCAGGTTTTCAGGGCAGTATCTACTAATACTTCAGCATTATTCACCCGGCTCACCGTAACCGATCTGCCACAACTTTCATCTTCTTGATCCATCAGCATTTATAGGTTAAGCCAGCACCCACATCTCAAAAATTACATTTATTTATGATGAAATGTAAGATTTTATAGATGAACACATGTAAATTCTTGTAAATATGTAAATATATATGTACATAAGACAACACTTCCTTCTTTATTTCACAATTTTTTAATGGACAAAATGGACGGTGCCCTGCACCACGGGAGGGTATGACAACTCAAACACATTCACTAAACCACCTGACATTTCATTTTAACGACACGCTGAACAAATTAACGCACAAAGATGTACAATCTTCATAAATATTAAATAGTGCTAAAGTTGGATGCACATTTATTCACATCCATCAATATTTAAAGCCTTTACAATATTTATACTTTTTATAAACTTATTTCTGATCATCCTGTGAAAAGGAACAGCAGGTCCATCGGTCAGGACATTTACAGGTTCAAGTTACATATTTTCATTTAATCTAGTCATAGATTAGACTGTAGTTACCATTAAATGCTTATTTTATTGCATTTGTAGGAGTTGTATATATCATACTATGTTTGAAGTTTATACTCTGGAAATAAAAACAAGAATATTTAAAATATCCTTGTGTGTGCTGCTCTTGTTTTTAACATCTCTAATGAATCACATTGAGAGAATGACAGAAACAAATCACAAAAACTGGTTGAAGCTATTTTTGCAGGTAAAGTTGGACACTCTCGCCCCCTAGTGGCCATTTTTTACATCGTACCAAACAGCAGAGATTTGACTTTTCTTTTACTTTGGCAAATAAACTACTAAAAAGTTTTATTACTGTAAAAGAAAAAAATGCTGTGGATGTAAAAGATAAAAATAAACATTGGAACATTGACTGCAGTTGTATCTTAAATTAAGAAAGGTTTGTTCTTAAATGGAATAATAAACATTGTTTTCTGTAAAAACATACTTTTCAGTATGATAAAAAAAGTTTCTTAACCAATAAGGTTCTATGAGTATGGCTGAGAAAATAAAGTGCTATTTACTTCCCAGATTGCTAAATCTAGCTGAACCTGTACTTTTAAAAGATTTGGGTGCCTGAATGGTTCTTTAGCAGGTGCTTAAAAAAATACAGAGGTTCAGTACCCATCCCAAGTGAAAACTAAGTTGTACATGTCTTATTGAGCTCGTAGTAGTTACAGATCGGGTGGTGACAATGACTAAACATTTAACTCAAGACGGTTCTCGCAAGATCTTGTTGTTTTGGTGCGGTGTAGAGCTCCTCAATGGGGCACGGTGTGGTGTGCTAGCAGCTAGCAGTCGGGGTTTAAGTGGAAAACAAAAGTAAATGTTTGCTTAAAAATAATTCATTAAATATCATCTCATCAGCATTTTAAATTGATACAAGTATCGCCTAATGAGGTATCGTGATTTTTTTATGGTATCAATTTTTTCTAACACTCCTGATGTTTACTGCCATCTAGTGTTAAAAGACAGTGATCTGTTTTTATTGCTGTCAAATGACTTAAATGATAAAAGTTAGCTTTACCAAAATCTTCACCTCTGAAACTGATTTCAATGAAATCCCCAAATAATGAGTCATATTTGTACTCTAAACATAAAGAGTTTCTCTGAGTTCATTTTGGTTTTCATCTCTCTGAACAGACAGATTGACAATAACTTGAGGAACCTTCATTGGAGTCACTTCTCGTAGCAGGATTTTTTTCTCCACGTTTTGAGCTTTTGACTCAGATTTGGGTTGTGACATCTGCTCTCACAGTTGGTTTGGGTGAAGACGGTCTGTTCTTCCTGATGAAACTGCTGCGGGTTCCTTGACCTGCCAGGAAATAAAGGATGGGGTCCACGCAGCTGTTGACGCTGGCCAAAGGCCTGGTCACCTTGTAGGCCACGCTGGAGGACTCCAGTAGACTGCAGCTGACCTGAGGAGAACATTAGAATGTCGCACACCCAGATTTCAAAGATGTAACGAGAGTTTGTTTAAAAAGATGGTGTCAGCCTTCACCTGTGTTGGATCCACCTGTCTCAGGTATCGTAGAGAGTAGTACAGACTCCGTGTGAGGTGGAACGGGAGGAAGCAGAGCATGAAGGCAGCCAGCACAATGATGATCATCTTCACTGATTTCTGCTTTGTTCGTTGGGCTGTCAGACCTTCCCTTCCAGACCCCCAGCCAGGCTCCAGGAGCTTCCGCACCATGAGGCCGTAGCACACCATCAACACCATGAAGGGCAGCGCGAACATGAGCACTGACACCACGGAGCTGTACAGGAGGAAGTCATCAAAGAGCTCTGGGCTGGTGGTGTCATAGCAGATGATCTGCTCGGTGGTGGTACTCCTAACAGAGGAGGATAGTCAGTACTTTTAGGAGATATCAATGCACAGAAGATTCAGTCGCCTGTGCAGAGAAGAGTTACAGCAAAGACAGACTCTGAATCACCTTGTTCTAGAAAAGTAGAGAACCGGACCCTGACAGAACAGGACACAGGCCCACACTGCGACCGACACCAGCCGGGCTTGACGAGCGCTGACCCAGTTTAGAGAGCGCATGGGAAAGCAGATCCCCACAAACCGGTGCAGACTGATGCAGCACAGGAACAGAATGGAACCTGTCACCAGGGTTAAAGTATAACAAGGTTTAAATACAATAAGATCTTCCAGC
>NC_050524.1:21388069-21389873 GCF_002922805.2 Oryzias melastigma | reverse complement strand
AACCTGTCACCAGGGTTAAAGTATAACGTATAACAAGGTTTAAATACAATAAGATCTTCCAGTTTTTTACACAGCAAATAGTGTTATTGAGCAGCAGGAACAAAACTGCAAACAAAAGGAATGTTACTATTGTGCATGTGTGTGTGTTTGTGTGTCCATGTACGTGTGCCCATGAGTGTGTGCGTTGTACATGTGTGTATTTTTTGCTTGTGTGTGTGTGCGTTTGTGATTTGTATGTTTGTGTGTCTGTGGGAGTTTTTCATTTGTGTTTGTGTGTGTTTTGCCTGTGTCTCTGCGTTAGTATAGGTATTTGTTCGTTTGTCTGTGTCGTGTGTGTGTGTGTGTGTGTGTGTGTGCACGTGGGGGGGGTTGTGTATGTGTTTATATGAGTACTAATGTGTTGTTGTCAATACTAGTGTGTGTTATTTAGTACTAATGTGTGGGTTTTTTAGTAGTTGTGCATCCAACTGTTGTTGTCAGTAGTTGTGTGTCCGTCTGTTTGTGTCAGTAGTTGTATGTTTGTCTGTTTGTGTTATTGTCTGTAGTTGTGTCCATGTATTATCAGCAATGTATCATAGAGGTTGCCGTGGAACATTAAGCGGATCATCTTGCAAAGAGGTTCAGTGAAGTGCCAATGTATTTGCTGTTGTATGTTGTTGTGTGTTCGTGTGTTGTTGTCAGTAGTCTATGTGTTGTTGTATGTTGTTGTCAGTAGAGTACCGTATGATTGGCCTAGAACAGGAAGTGGATCATCTTGAACAGTGGTTCTGTGAAAGGCCAGTGTCCGTCTGTTGTTGTCAGTAGTTGTGAGTTTGTGCGTTATTGTCTGCAGTTGTGTGTCCATGTGTTGTCAGCAGTGTACCATAGAGGTTGGCGTAGAACAGGAAGCGGATCATCTTGCACAGCGGTTCAGTGAAGGGCCAGTCGTTCTCATCAGCGTAGTAGAAGATGAGGAAGGGCAGCGTGAAGATGTAGAGCGTGTCACACATGGTCAGGTTGAACATGTAGATGGTGGAGGGCTTCCAGTGCTTCGTGCGGAACACCATCACGTACAGCGCTGTGCAATTCAACGCCAGGCCGATCACAAAGACCAGGGTGTAGCTGACTGGAAGAAGGATGAACTTAAAGTCCTCATTGAAGTGACAGAAGTCACCGCGGGTGGGGTTGTCTGTGGCGTTCAAGCCTGAGACGTTCATGTTGGAAGTGGAAACACCTGAAGAAGAAAGATAAAATCGACAACAGGTGAGAAATAGACTGCTGTTTACTAGGGCTGTATTGGCTAGAGTCTGGCGATACGATACATATCCCGATACATATCTAAAGATACGATATGTATCACGGTATACAGTATTCCAAGACTGTACAAGAACAATTTAAAACTTTTTTAAGAGTATGATTAAGAAAAAAACTATACCTAAATATTAAAATGTCTTTCATTGATTATTTCATTTATTGATCACAACATTAAGCCCTGCAACTGTATACTATACTAGCAGCAGCATGGCGCAGAGTTTTCGTTCTGTACCCATCCCATGTAAAAATGTAGTAATGTCTTATAACAACAAAAACGATGAGGATGAACCTTTAACACAAGCTGGTTCTTGTGAGATCTGGTCATTATTTTTGTCTCGGTGAAGAGTTGCTCAAAGAGGCTCAGCGTGCTGTGCTGCCAACTAGGCGTCG
Organism: Oryzias melastigma; assembly: GCF_002922805.2. NCBI lineage: Eukaryota > Metazoa > Chordata > Actinopteri > Beloniformes > Adrianichthyidae > Oryzias > Oryzias melastigma. Next base: position 21,388,190 of record NC_050524.1, on the reverse strand, counting down.
AGGATTTTGGTGGACATTCATAAATAATGAATAAAATATTGTCTGCATTTTAAATTGATACAAGTATCGCCAAATGAAGTATCGGATACATCGGCAAATCGATTTTTCCCTGCACCCCTAC
>NC_050524.1:21383580-21387749 GCF_002922805.2 Oryzias melastigma | reverse complement strand
GCAATATATCGGCAAATCGATTTTTCCCTACACCCCTACTGTTTACTGCATGTGGTGCTGTTTTCTACACAAGCACAGGGGTTGCAAGAAGTGACATTAGCCTACGCTGTACTTTAAAATGAAAATAGAAAGCTCCCAATGTTGTAATGGAAACCTGAGGAGAGTACGTCTCAGATGGTATATTAAGCAAACTCCTCTAAGAATGTTGTTTTTTCATGTCAATCAGCAGATGATCCATTAGTGGAATGACTTTTGGCTCAAACCCAACTGTGTGGAGAAGCTCTCCAAGCACTCTGTCTTTATGTATTCGCAAACTCGCTCAGGGGTTCAGTTTATCTGACAAGCTCAAGTTCAAACCAGTCATGCAGAAACAAACAAACGACTTGTTGTTCTGTCTTTGTCAGAAACGTTGAGTCATTTAGAAACTGTTGGATTTCTCGAAAGAGTCAAAGCTGTCTTTTTAAATCAGTAAAATCCACTGACCTGATACGAACCGTTTACTGTTGAGCAAAAACCAGAGAACTCCACAGTCTGTTCAGAGAGGTTCAGATGAAGTTCCTGGTGCTGCAGGAGCAACGCCTGACTAACTTCTGAGGTGCTCATAACTGACTGCCTGAGATGTTTGACTTGCTGGAAAGCGTGTAGAGGTGTGCTGGTTTAACAAGCTGCAGCCTGCAAACCTCGACCCCGAGGCTCAGGTGTCACCGGGTTCCTAGAGCGAGACAGGATTCAGAGAACTGTAAACCGCCCACACGCCGACAATCTCCCAGATTTATGAAGATGATTTAACACAAAACTACAAGTTCCTCATTTTTTAAAGACTTTTATGACACATTTAATGGAATCTACCACATACGTCTTTCAGTAAACCTGAATTAGATTGATCACTATGACAAATCTATAAAATAACTATCCCTTTGCCTGGGGGATCTGGACCTGAAGAAACTTTATCTATGATCTTGATCTATGATCTTGAATTCTCAAAATCCAGATGTTTTGCTGCACCGTCAACCATATATTTCAAAAGTCCTGTCCCTTTCTCAATCAGGGACTAGTAGGATTTAACTCTGGATGTGGTTGGTAGAGACACTGTAGGTCTCCCTATGGTCAGGTGTTGGGGGTGCTGCTATAGGGCAGGACCCCAGCTAACCCAACCATGGCGTTTGTTCTGTCAGGATCCCCAATCGCCCCTGCCTCCATCCTATGTGGACTTCCTGTGAATGAAACTGGCGGGCATGTGGTGTTCACACCATCTTTTCTACATTCAGCAGCATCATGGTACCTAAAAACAGCATGGACAAATGGAAATTTGTGTGCATGCAGACAAATGTGATATATATATATATATATATATATATATGTGTGTTTGTGCAGATAACTGTTGTGTGTGTGTGGTTGTGCAAAAGAATGCAGCTCTTTTTTAAACATGTATTTAAGACATAAAAATGCTTTTTTTTCTCTGTACCCTCTCCCTTCTCTTCAGCTCATGTACTCATCCCAAGTTTATTTTGCTTAACATGCTCCATATTCATTCCTGAATCTTACATCTGAAAAACTTCTAAGAATCTGAACGATGCTAAAAAAAAAAGAAAAAAAAAGTAAAATTCCCAAATTTGTTCCAAGAAAAACTGAGATCTTTCTCACTGATTCACCATATCTGGAGCTAAAACTGCAAATGCAATGTTGTATGGAGCTCTCTGAGCTTCTAGACATTAGTAGCAGATCAGCATCAGAGGATGAGTTTTAAATGAAGCCTTCTCCTCTATAGAATCTACATCTCCACCTGCTTCAGCTTTTTCACCTCCAAACACTGAACATAACTCTCTAGAATTATGAATCAGGCTGGTAAAAAATTAAATCAATTTAATTTTCACTGTCTGAACCGAGCCCTTGTTGACTTGCACAATTCCTCCAGCCCAGAAAAGCATATTTAAGAAATCAATCATCTCCGCTGTAATGCATCCAGTGTCCGTTGTGAACTGTATTTTAATCCATTGAACCATTTAAAGACTCACTTGTATGAAAATGGTGATTTTGACCTGTTCTCATGTCGTTTTTCTGATGATTAAAGACATATAAACAAAACTTGGATTAAATTAAGATTAAATTACATTTCCTTATACAAATAGTAGTGGATCCAGAGCAGATGCAAAAAATTAAGTTCTAAAATTGAAGAGAAACAAGACAACACATCATTATTCAGAACTCTGAAAATCTCTTTCAGGTTTTTAAGGAGAAAACGAAATACAATTGTAGAAAATTTACTGTTTCATTCTGTCTGTGTGCTGCTGTCCAAAATACAAAGTTGACATACATTTAAGAATTAAATGATACTGACAGATAAATGTTTGTCAATGTCCTTGTCAATGCTCTGCATTAATCATTTTCTGTACACACATTCAAACTAGATTTACTTTTTCTGAAACCAAAGAGACAGACACACACGTTCCTTTGTCAAAACAAACTTGTTTTTTCCTACCTCAGTTTATCAAAAAAGTGCCAATGTTTGGGAGAAAAACAAAAAATCCTGGATCAAAAAACATTCCAGCAAGATCCAAGCAGAAAGACTCGAAAATGGAGGCCAGCCATTTTCTCCTGCGTGAAAAAGTTTGTTTGTGAAGCAGAGAGTGTGCGAGCACCAGGTCGTCTGACTGGGAGGTGAGAAAGAGTGTTTAATGTCTTACCTGCTGCAGAACCGCGCTGCATTAATTATTACCATTATCCTTGACATGGAAGCAAAGGAGGAAAATGACACTTCAGTGTTTGCAGCTGTTCCTTCATCTTAGTTTTGTCATACTTATAAGTAACATTTTATTAAAGACAGATAGTAACTTACCTGAAATGATGTCATTTTATTTATCTTTTCCTTTAAAGGCATGGGTGTTACAGAAAACATGGAACAAAAAGCAGAGAATTTCCTCCTTTCACGTCATCTCATCCAAGCACAAAGAGGAATTTCTTCATCCACTTTAGAAATTATTCTAAGGTCAAGATAAAGCGTAAAATGTGAAAGAAAAGTCGCCCACTATTGTGTAAAACAAATTGAATGGAAAGATAAAGCTTCACTAGCTATTAGTAGATCAACCATAAAAATGCAACGAGTCTGTAAAATACAGTTTAAGCCACAAAATACAGATTATTCAAGGCTTTCAGTGTTAAATGTCTTAAAGGTTTATTATTCTGATCTAGTTTAAATGTAATGTGTAGCCAGTCAACAGCCTCTGGAGTGACCTTCACCTTCACTTGTTCCTGATGAGCAATGGTTGCCAATTTTTTTTGTTCATAAATTAAAGCAACTGATCCAAATCCGCCTCCAGAGGAGCTCAACTGAGGGGACCACATTAAAAGAAACTCAGTCATCACACTTTTTAAAAATATATATTTTTAAACCCATTTATTTAAACTCACTCTAGAAACTTGAATCTTAAATATAAATTGAAATAAATTACGAGGAGAATTCACAAAACATCACTGAGATCTAATCAGTTTGAAATGATTTTTACTGAATGCTCTGTTTCGGTTACACGAACTAGAGAAACTGTTTCTTTCCACAGAAATACTGCGCCGGACAATTTTATTGCTTGGGTTTATCAAGGTTATCTGGACCTGTCGAGTGAATCGGAGTCCTGTGGTGAACGCTCTGAAACAGCAGAGTACAGAGCTGCTTGCGGCTTGTCTGCACTTGTCTCGCTGATGCCAAAGTAGTTTGTGTAGTTACAGCTTCTGCTTTGCGTACTCATTATTTTTTTATTCCATTGTTGTTCCTTCATTATGTACTACTTAGTGCATTATATAGGGTGTTTACCATTTTGTCTGGGTGTACAAATATACCATTCCAAAATCCATACGTTACTACAAACAAGTGTACATCGATGCTCACTAATATGGCAAATAATACGTTTTCATCTTCAGAACACTAGATTAACAAATAGTCTTCTTAAAAATTTTCATATTTATTTGGTTTATCTTTGGGGAAAAAAGTGACGTCATATTTGCTGTTTAAAAAAACAAAAGTAGTGAGGATGGAATTAGTTTATTATCCAGGATATATATAGCGCACTACAGTATAGTTTTTTTTTTTCCTTTTTTTGCACTAAGGGAGTGGGTTAGGAATTTGGACACAACCCACATGTGTAGCATCTCAGACTGCATTAAATATAGGCTTCATA
>NC_050524.1:21372918-21383105 GCF_002922805.2 Oryzias melastigma | reverse complement strand
GGGGAAAAGAGGGACGTCATATTTGCTGTTTAAAAAAACAAAAGTAGTGAGGGTGGAATTAGTTTATTATCCAGGATATATATAGCGCACTACAGTATACTTTTCTTTTTTTCCTTTTTTTGCACTAAGGGAGTGGGTTAGGAATTTGGACACAACCCATATGTGTAGCATCTCAGACTGCATTAAATATAGGCTTCATATACCTGCAAAATATATAACAATTTGTTTTCCATAAAAATTAATTCATTAACTTCTGGTGGAAAACTGGGTAGAGGCCAGAATAGAATAAAAATGTTTTATTTTGGTCAACGTGGTACGAAAAAGAAGATTTAATCAATTAAAATGCAAGTTCAACAGAAGTTACAAACTTAAAAACTCAGAGATGTACAGTAAAGTTGACCTCCTGGGTTTTCAGTGTGACCTGTCTGTGGATGAGAGGTTTTGGCCCGCGCAGGCGCAGACTCACAAACTACAGCAAGTGGTCGCCCGTGATGTCATCACTCCTTTATCCCCGCGTGCTTCATCCGGCTTTAGCTGTCGCGCGCTTCTCGGCCGCACGGTGGCGCCGTAGGGCTTGGCGGCGGACAGGGCTCCCCGTTAATGCCCACCACCCCTTCCTCTCCTCCCCCGCTCTTTATTCCCCGCCTGCCCTCCACTGCTCGCGGCCGCGCAGGACTCTCGTATGGCAGCAGCCAAAACAAGTGTGTGCGGCGTCTCCCCGGAGCTTCACTGTCCAGCTGGCTATCTATCATCAATCATGGCGGCCGAAGTGGAAGTTTAACTCCCGTCTTCCCTCCCTTGTCGACCGAGGGGAGGATTTTTTTTAATCCAAAAGCAGGAAAAAAAATCAGCCTTGCGCTGATTCGGATTTCCTTTCGGAATTACAGTACATCTCACCGGGGAGATACCATTCATGTCAACGCTGCAAAATGCAGCCCCCGCCGCGGAAGGTGAGTGATCTCTACGGTCCGTTATGTCGGAGCGACAACCACACAGACACGGCGGCGGCGCAGCCGCACATCTGGACGCGGGTTCAGCCTCACAAAATAAAAAAGGCTGCACGCCGTCTGAGGGGGCTTAAAATCCCGCCAGGGGGGGAAGAGATGCACCGCTAGCCAACATTAGCAAGCGAGCTAGCCAGGCGAGCGGCGAGCCTCGGTGACACGCGCGTGCATCTGTCCAGCCGTCAAACAGCCGCGAGGCGCCGGAGGAGACAAAGCACCGCACCGGGGAGGCAGAGGGGGGGACGACCGGAAAACACCCGCATTAGTGTACCGTTACCACGCGCGAGCAACGATAACGAGACGGCGAAACCAAAATCGAACCGATTTTTGTAGGATTTTTTTTAGTTCACATTTCAAAGCGTCAATCTCCGAGCACAGTCGCATCATTTCACGTGAGAAGACAGCACGAAGCGGGGCCCATGTCTGATCCACGGTTATTGATTGTCCCTGTAGACCCCCCCGCCATGCAGTAGAGACCGTTTCTGTCAAACTCCTGCTCTTCATAGGATGGAAGGAAGTGATGGAGAGGAGGAAATCTGATCCTCAGAGCAGGCTCTTCTGAGATGTTATACTCTATGAACGCCTGCATGGTTGTAGGATAAACACTGACACGTGGTTTTATTTATATTTTATTTTGGGTGAGTTTGTATGTCATTCATGGAGGTCAGAGTGATGCATGTGCTGATTCTAATATAGTTAGAGATGCAGTCATTTTTATTCCCATTCTCTTAATTTGTGCCAATTCTGATACATTTAAAGATCAAAGAACACTTAAATATTAACAATTTATTTCATAAAAAGTTTTACTTTCAGGATACAACTATTTAAAAGTGCAGTACCTGTATCTCTTATAGAAATGACTTTCAAAAATAAAGTATTTGTGAGTTGAATGGATGATGTAGGACAGGCATGTCCAAAGCCCGGAAGTGGGCCAATTGTGACCCGCATTCAAATTTCTCTGTCATAAAATCAATATTAACTTTTCAAAAACGAAATGATTTCATGATTGTGAATGGGTTACAAATGAGGCAACACTGTTGCAGCATCCTTATGTGTCACTAGCTAGCTCATTTCTAAAATGTCGTCTGTAAATGACATCAACAGATTTGTTTCTCAGTTTAAAACCAGTGTTTTGAATAAAATACCTATTTGGTTTATTTCCTTGTTCACGTGATTTAAATTTAGAAGTTTACAGTGATCATTTAATAATAAATAATAGGTAATATTTCATGAGAACCCAGGTTTAATATTGACAAAACTTTTTTTCCCAGACACTTTTTCAATTTTAATTCCAGTCTCCAAATATAAATTTCACAGTAATTTGGTAAAAAAAATATTTAGAACTGTTCTACACAAAGAAAACAATAGTACTCCTTTACAGAAAAAATATCATTAGGAATATAATTTGCATTTAATGTTATTAAAAAGTTTCAAAGAATGCAAGCTGATTGGTTGGCTTTCAAACATATTCACCTCAACTAAACTAGCCCTGTTTGCAAAAAGTTTGGACACCCCTTGTGTAGGACAAAAGAATGACACTATTGGAGAGAAGAAGCAAGTAAAATACTCATTTATGTATGGACATTTTAATTAGTCTTATTAGTTAGTTAGTTATCTAGTTATCTTATTCCTCATATTGAAGATTAAAACATCTAGTAAAATGAGTCTTCTGACTGGACGGCATAGACGAACTGCATTCTAAGTTCTAGCCACTGTCTCCATTGAAAGTCTCTCCCTCAAATATGTGTTTTGCTACTTTATGATGTTCAAAAGATTTACAAAAAAGAAGGCCAAAAGTGCTACTCATTAGTAATTAGTGTGCTGCGTTCACTAAACAGCAGTCACAGCCTTCTTATTTTGGAGGATCACCATGATTGCCATCGAACACAATTTTTTTTGCCACGCAAGACAAATCCAAGTGAAGCATCTAATTGTAGTTGTGGGGAGCAGTAAATTTACACCGTATCACTTCTGCAGCTGGTAATTTGTTTTGCCATTGGCCTATTTTCAGCAGAGGAGTGTCTGTGTTGATCTGCTTCAGTGCTGAACTGAAGTTCTGCCTGTTAGCTGCCATATAACTGTTGCAAGACTGTCTTTAGTTGTGTTTTGAGCCCCACTAATGTGCTAAGAGGTGAAAATTGAGAGGGATATGTTAGCGAGGTTAAAAAAAACATTTTTATTTGATTGACCGTTCAGCAATGTGGTCATTTTTTTAAAAAACATGTTGGAAATTGAACTATTTGTTTACACTCCTTAAATACCCACTCCGATCATCTTTTGATCTATTTTTAAAGCGTTCCTGGAGGTCTTTTCATTATGTTTGTGCCGTTTTTAGCCAAACTGAAAAAACTTGTGTTGCTTTCTAGGAAATAATTTCTGTAGAGCAGCAGCAGTTCGTTATAAATTCGCCTCTTGAGGGGTGTATGGGACTGTAGGCACCGAGGAACCCCGTCCCCCTTCCCCTCCCTGTTTCTGAAAGCTCTCTATGTACTACTAGCTTACATCCCCTCACACCTCCAAACTAACATAATTGGTCCAACAAAAAGGGTGAGCAATACTGGAGCTATCCAGTCGTACAGTTTTGATCCAGATGTCAGCTCGTACACGGAAAACCAAGTCATACATGGATCTAGTCGTCTGCAGGCGGATGCAGCAAGCTATGGACACACCCCCTTACCAAAGTGCGTTCAAACGGCCACTTCCACTGAAAAGTCTATGTAAACGTGCATTTGGGCTTCTATGTCCAAAACTCTTAGGCTCTCACATAGATACGCAAGTTTTTATGACCATTTTTGGGCTCTACATACAAAAAGTGTGACCATTTAGCACACATTGCCAGATAAATTGAGACAAATTTTGACCAATCATGGACTCGGATTTGATAGTGACACGGTGAAATTAATCAAAGTCAGAGCATAGCTCTGGTCTACCTGACTCTGGTTTGAGCCTGACAATGTTTGTGTTTGTTTTCCGAATAAAGTGAAACCAAGGCCACTCTCCTGACATGATGGTAATACATATCCACTATTGCAAGGGTGCTAGCAATGAACTGACTTGTTTGTGCCCAAATCACAAGATATGCACCACTTTGACATTTCACGCCAAGCATCCTCTAACTATAGGTGGTGGAAATATTCTAATTAATAGTAGAAAAAGATGAAGCCCCTTCCAACTTGTCCAGTGTGAATACCATGGGTTTGAATGCACATCAAATGCCTGGTGCGTGGCAGCATATTTTTTAAACATTTTTTCCTCTTCTCCTAATTCTTGATTTGAATAAGAAATACACAGAAATGCCATTTTAAGCTTAATTTTCTTCATAAATGTCATCCATCATCAGAGAAATGCCACGAGAACATGTTAGAACACCAAAAGCACAATTTTCATCAAGTCTTTTATAGCTTTAAGTTGGCTCCTCGATCATCACATATTCTCATAAAACAAGAGAAGCCATTGGAGGAACAAGTCATTAATATTCCTGCACATGGGAAAGTGAGTTCCAGCTTGTCGTTTACTTTTGTGTTGTCTTCAAGTAGATGCCTAATAGGCAGTTTCCACGCTCTGCTCTACCTCTGCTCCTCATCCTCTCATTATCACGTATCCTCTGGTGCCCTGTATGTGCTTCTACATGCCACGTCATGTCAACACAAACACCAGAGCCAGCTCCTTCATATTTAAAGCTGACTGTTTTTTTTACTCCGGTCCTCTGTGTGAGTTAGGGAATCTCCTAAAATACTCTCAAAGGCTACAGCACATTTGTCTAAACAGCTGATGTGATGAAGCCAGTCAGTGCACTCAGACCTCAACCACCCAGTCAATGCAGAGAGCGTCTGGCTGTCGGACACAAGTAATTCCTCTGCTGGCACGACAGATAAAACCCCTTAAGTGTCTTCTCCGTGTTTCAGCACATCTGCTTACAAACTGAGCTTGTTTGAGTCTTGTATATTAGTTTTTATGTGGCTTGGATTAAAGATGGCCGCCTCTGGGCGGACACAGTTTTTGTTTATCACGCTTCAAGACGCTCTTCATTTATCTGTGTAACACAGAGACGTACACAACAACTGGGATTTAAAGAATTCAATGGTTTCAAATTTATTTTGATTCATAGCTATTATTCCATGTGACAGCAGTCAAATCCTTCTGAAACATTCTCAGTTTTCTGTGAGGAATGTTTGTGAGGACGTATTCTGCTTCAGGATGTTCTCCTTCTGTGTCGATCACGCTCGCTGTCTCTCCAGGTCGTCCTTGTCAACCAGCTGCTCTCTGTAAGGAGGCTCTTGGCCTTCCTTCTCATCACACCATACATGTGGACCAGACATAATTTACAGTACATGCTGCCTCAGATACTTCTCCACCAGGAGATATTTTTATTCTGTATTTCTTTGAAGTACATATATATAATCCACATAGATTACTACATCTGGTCTAGTAGTGGGAATAATTATAGACAGTTGTTATGGGTGCTGCAATATTTTAACTCTATTTTCCATCATTTATACCTTTTAAGGTTTAACTATGAGCTATAAAAGAGGCATAACCTCTGATAGTTTATCAGATATATGTTACTAATCAAATATATGGTTGTTTCCAGAAGGCAAAGTGGTATATTTAAATTTTAAACTCAATAAAGTGTTGAAACTGAACATCTCTACTGCTGATCTATATTTGTTCTGACAAAAGAATCTACATTTTTTATATTTCTCTGCTCATCTTTTGTCTTTGTGCCTTTGTCCTCTGTGTTTTTTCTGAATCTTTACAGCGGTTTGTATGGAGTTTCTGCAGTAATTGCAAGGAATGCCACAGTTTTTAGTTTAAAACCGAACAGTATATTACATCACTAAACCAAACTGAGAGGAAAATGAATTGATCCACCCTTACTGAATACCTGTATATATTCTTTTTTATTTTGTTGTTTTGCAATCCACAAATCATAAATCGAATCTCAACAAAACCATGACCCAAAATCAAGGTTTGAACCGAATCGTGGGGGAAGTGGATCGTTGCATCCGTAGTAATCAGTCAGTATATGAGCTTCTCATCTTTTGCCTCAGTTGACCTCTACCTCTGTGTCTCACCTTCTGCCTGTCTCTCTGCCTGTTTCTTTCTGACTGTCGGCATGCTCTTGCTCTGATAAACACCTCTACCTCCAGAGTGGCAGTGTGCTGCGTTTGGCGTGCTGCATGCGCGTCCATGTTAGCGACTGGCAGTGCGTTGCATAGAAAGTTGTTGATTGTTTTGTCTGGAACCGTCATGAATTTGCCCGCTGAGTCTGGTGAATAGGTGGTGGAATTTACCCAACAATCACTGTGACCTTCACAGTAATGCTGTGCAGATGCTTGCCTTGTGTGTGTATTTAAAGGGTTTGCTCTGAGACTTTGTCTGCTTTAGCACCAGACGCCTCATTTCTCTGGGCTAGAAGACAGTTGTGATTTTTCCTGAGATGCTCACTAAGGTGTTCTCACTGCTGCTGTGCAGAATCCTCGGTCCTCTCGTCTTTCAGATGAAGCCCACCATTATCTCCAGAAGGCTGACAAATACCCAACACGTTATTACACCAACTGATTACTGGTGGGAGAGTGTGTGTGGATCTGTTCCTCCAGGAGCTCTACAATCTTACATAAATAACACCTGATAAATAAAGACATGTTTACAATCTCTTAGAACACATGCTTCAGCTTATGAAGGGCTTGGATCAAAGATTCACAGGTTTATAAGGTCAATACTAAAGCTGAGTATCAAAACACCGAATCAAGATGATTGTCATGTTCAAGACTCAATTCATTTCATGATTTAAAATCAAATTGTTTTTAAATTTTTATCTAAAACCAGTTTTATTTGGTAAATAAAACAGGTTTTTATGACTAAAGGGAGAACTTTCATTGTTTAAGTAATAGTTTCTTACAAGAAAACCTATAAAGATAGTTTTATTTATTAATTTGATTAATGGACTTGACAAACTGATATAGATTTTCTTAAGTGAAATCCAGTCCTATTATAAACAACAGCAAAACACAGTCATCTATTAATCCAGTTATATTCCATTCCCGTATAATCCAGATGTATTTAAGTCCAGATGCCATGCTTGAACTTTAAGATATCACCTGGATAAAAGAGAACCTCTACCAATCTTTCCCTTTAATCTTTTTATTTAAGTATGTAATTGTGATTGTTGAAAAACGGCAAGATAAATTGTAAGTTTTAACTTTAGAGCAAAACAAACAACATGAATTATTATTTCTGTTACGGTTGGGTAAATTATCAGAAGACATGAAGGAACAGCAGCCAGCATAAATGCGTTATATTATATTATGAAGGTCCAAGTGTGTATTCTTTCAGTCTGGAGATGCAGGCGTGAGTATGATGGTGGTGTTTGAGGGTGTGCCAGGGCGCAAGGTGTTTATTGAGCCGTCTGTATAGTTCTGGCTCAGGTTCCTGAGGGCGGCAGGTTCAGATCCAATATTTGACCATGCATTAGAACTGGAGCGAGTGAGTGTGACGTCACCCATGGAAAATGGTTTACTTCTGGGCTTGCTCCAGCTGAAATATTTTAATTCAGTTAACATCTTTCAACGATATGGATCCCGCCATATTGGAGCCAGAAATCATCAGTAAGCAGTGATTGGTTTGCGTTCTTCTGAGTCAACGTTTCTATGGCAACCTCTCTGGCCAATCAGGAGTGAGCTTGTTAAAGTCCACAACCCAACAACTTGAAAACTTGCTACACAAAATCTATTAAATCAAACGTGTCGAACGTTAAACGTGATGCCACCTACTCTTATTGAGGTATCTGATTTGTCAGTTAATAGCTTGAATAATGTGAAAATATCATGAAAACATATTGGGATTATCAAAAAATGCTTCAAAAAAAGGTAGCAGAGCAGTAACGGTTATTCTGAGAATAGAATGACTGAGTAATAGCTGTTTATTTCTCTTTAGAATTCGATAGGATTTTTGGCTTCTTGGAGCCAGCAGGTACTTCCTGTTTGGAACACCTGTGGGGAGGGGTTCTCATACAGTTACTAGATCTTCATGCTAATTTGTTACAGTGCATCTAAATGGTTCTAGGTTCTATAGGAGGGGACAGAGTTCTGGTTTTTATTCTTGTGTTTATTATTCATTCCAGAAATGAGATTCTGTTCTACCATAAAAGGATAATGGATGAATGGGTAGATGATTAAATATTCATGTTCATCATTTTGATAAAGGAAGAAGCTCCTCTCATACTGCACATTTTATCACTACCAGGAACAAACATCAAGAATGAGATATTTCCAAGACCTCATAGTTTCATTTTTATTTCGTTTTAGCACGTTTGCTGTTGGTGTGTTTAAAGAGAAATGGAATAAACAAGTGATGGATCCTTTGTTTTGCTTTTTTTTTGCAGGTCAAAGTGACACAGGAGCTAAAAAACACTCACACGGAGCAGATGACAAGACTGCACTTTAAACATCAGACTGAATGTGACCTGCTTGAAGATATGAGGTATGAACATGTCTCTGAAACACGCGTCTGACAGAGTGTACAAATGAAAAATAAAACTCATCACACGGGAACGGCTGACAGTTACAAATCCATGATGGAAGAGACCGCGGACAGAGCGAGAAAAGAGGAAGAAGGAGCTCAGGATTTATGGAGAAGTGGCATGAGAAAAGGAGGAGGAGGAGGAAGACTGTCGTGCAGCAGAATTTTCACTGTACAAAGGGTCAGGAAAACGATGAAGGAATTTCCTGCTGCCTTCTTCCTGCTCAGTGGCATTGTTTTTATACACTCCTCATCTTTTCTAATTTTTTTGTCTTTCATCTTTTGCTCCATCCTGTTTTTTTAATCTCTTTTACTGTTGGTTTTTTGGGCCTATATTCATTTTTTTAGCAAATTTCTTTTGGCTGAGCTCTATTTACTTGTGACGTGTGTTTGTTGGCAGATTTCCCTTTTAGATTTGGCGATGGGAGCGAGAGAGCTTGGCTTTCTTTCTCTCATTCTCCTTTCTCCTTTTGACAAGTCATCAATTATTTATGAGAACTGACTTTATATCTACTTATTTGTCTTCATTTCCGTCTTCCTCCTTGCTCCTCCTTTTTACCTGGCCTGGTTTCACCCTCTCCTTGCTGGACTCCAGAGGGCTGATCCAGCTGTTTGGGAGCAGATTGGTTCAATGCTGCAGGGCTTTTGGAAAGTGAACAAGGCTGCGGCCCCACTTGTGGGAGAGAGTGAAACCAGTAAACATAAGCAACCACAGTGTATGTTAGTTCTTCCCGTCAGTTAGTGATTAAGCTGTGATGAAAGGTTTATAAATTGCTGTTGTGATCTTCAACATTAGAAGAAGCTACTGGGAGTGTTTTCTCAGAATGATTCTTAAGCATTTAGTAACTCTCATATTGGATGAATCTTGGTGCAGTAGTGTCCAGTATGTCCAATGTTCAAACTGGTGTCGGGCAACAACCTTTTCCTAAAACCTTAATTTTTATTTACTGAAGGTAAAATACCAACTAAAAAAAAAACATTAAAAAAACACCTTAAAGTTGCAGTCAGGGTTTACAAAGAATTAATTTAGGACTAAGTAAAAGAAAGAAACAGGTTTGATTTAAATAAACTGTTTTGAATCTAGTCAGAGTTCCCATGGTGGGCAAACTTTTGAAAGTTTGGGCCAAAAAGGGTTCTAAAATTTGTCAGAAGGGCCGGATCAGAAGCAAATGTATGGAGTGTTTTGGTAACTCAACTTGTAAAAGAAAGAAATAAAGTGGAATCTGGACAAAAACATGCTTTAACCCTTGTGCTATCTTGTTGGGTCCAGATGACCCAAGCCTTACATTGACAAGTTATCCATGCCATGACAAATGTGGATGAAGGTGGACAGGATTTCATGTCTGCCACAGACACCAGTGAAAATCAAAAATCTTTGAAGAAAAAAGTCTTATGGGGTGCAGATGATCCCACTCCCAACGTCAACACACTTAGGATAGCACAAGGGTTGATTTTGTAATGACAATTATTATATGTATTAAGACAACATATTTTGGAATTTTTTTTTATTTAAATATTTGGCTGTTGTTCTCATTTTAGTCCCAATTGCAAAAAATAAGCTGATATCCTGTTTTATATGGATTCACGTTAGCAGGTTGTTTCGCTTTCATTGTCTGATTGCTGAAAGCAATCAGAGTATGTTGTTGTAATTCTTTATTATAT
>NC_050524.1:21359256-21372855 GCF_002922805.2 Oryzias melastigma | reverse complement strand
GCAAATGTGAAAGCTCTGGAAGGTGAGCCAAAGGGTAGAAGTGAGGTTAAAAGGAAGAAATGACGTTGTGCATCATGAGTAGGAAAAAAATAAACTGGCACAGCACAAAACAGTAGGTCTATAACTCGTGAGAATGTAAGAATACTGGCAATGGGTACAGTCAAGGTTTTTGCACTTGGTAGATATTGTTATGGATTGTCTGATAAGCATCAGATTAAATGTTAGTCAGGGTCAATAAATACTTTTGAATGCAATAATGAGACAACCTTTCACATAAAACGGACTGTTTCTTAAGGCAAAACCTCTTCTGGTTACTGTAACATTTTTATGACTAACTGACAGTAATCATGTGCACTGGACTTTCTCAGAAATGACCAATAACTGTTTTTATTCAGGGTCAGAGGACTAAGTTGATGAGTAGTTTATGTATGAATGAACATCTGTAGGAATTGGTCAATTTTCTATGACTGACACATTTACTCAAGTACATCTGAATTTGTATTGTGTAGTCCCATTATTTTGCCTGTCTCTGGGCACACTTTAAGAGGACGTGGCCTGAAAAGGTGACTTGTTGATGTACAGTAGATTGGTATTTGTTGAGGTCTCTGAAACAGTTCTAATGTTGTCTTTGAACTCTGTGTTACTGTATGTATCAATCCAACAAATGGCAGCATGCACGCTCAGTTGCTGCCACAGTGTATTAAAAGATGTTGAAGAGACAAGATAGTACAAGGAAAAGAAGAAAAAAACATAAATGTTGAAGATTTGTTTTTCATATTTTTTTAAAAGTACTATGTTTATACTTGTTGGATTAATTTAAGCACGGAAGACAAAGGATAAAGACAAAGAGGAAACAACATGACTTTGTGGATCTGAGAAGTAAATTTGTTGTCCTCACCCTAATATGTGCCACATCTGCCTTGGACTGTAAAGTAGGATTTGTCCGTTAACTAACATTTCACCGTTAGCAAAACCCAAATAAAGCCTTCCACTTACTTTGATTTTAAGTGAATTGGTCAGACTTGACAATTTGTTTTGTTTCCTGTGGAGTCACACATTAAAACTGCAGAAAAACCAACATTTCCCAATGGTGTCCTACCCTCTGGATGGCATTTCTCTGAAATGTATTATAGTGCACCCATATGCTGTGGTTAGAACTGTTCAAAGGAAATCATCTATAATAAAGCAAGACAAATGAAAAAAAAAGACTAAATCTGTATTTGATGTCTAAAGTTGGTAGTGTAGGATTAAATTGGGACTTAGCTGTGATCTACCCCCCAGATTTCCATTTATGTTGGCACTTTCCTAATGAAATGAAGGAGATTTGTAAATCACACAGATTTATTGAACGGTTTCTAAGCACGTCATTAATATGCAACGGCTCTCCATGCTGTGTAACAAGATGAACCTCAGTGGTTAGAACCCAAATTGCTCTTAAAGTTGTCAATTAACGCTCATGACCAAAGCCTCCATAATTTAAGAAGATGAAGGACCCACATGAATGTAGAACTGAATCACTGTTGGCTAACATAGTCATGGCTTAGAGTTTCTGTTTGCGTAATTCAATTAGACAACCTGCTGTTGTGGATCCCAGTTATTGTGAGGGAGGAAATTATGCTTCAAATTCAAACAAACTTTTATCAAAGTAGGATGTATTCTCTTGACATCACAAACGAGTAGTTTTAAAATATGTGTGTGCTACATTAACATATGAAACTGCAAAATGACAACAGTTAACTCCTGTTGCGCCGTTTTTATTAAGAGGCAAATAATGTTCAACACAAGACAAAAGTCAGATGTACCTCTATGGGATTTTGGGTTTCTCTGGGCCTGTTAGGGTCATAGAGGGGAGCAGCCAGTTCCCTTGAGGCTCAATGAAAATGGAACAAACAATTGTTGTGCGAATGATAAGTGTATTGGTAAAGCTAATATAAATTGCATGCACATATGATATGGAGGACACTGTTGCTCTGTGCCCTTACTTACACCACATTCTGTTAATAAAGCTTTAGTCATAACTGCCCTTAAGGCTAGATACTGGCAAAAAATGGTCAAAATTGTACAGGACATGAAAAGAGCATGCACTTATCACACCAGATCCAAAGGATTCGAGTGCATGAAGAAAGGAAAAACCCATACAACCAGCTTGCATCTCAATTGCTTCACCCTTACCTACCCTTGTGTGTTGCTACCAGGTGTTTCCTATTGTTTGCACCATATATGCCCCACAAGACAGGGTGCTGAACTTTTTTTTTTCAAGAATTTTTTACCTTCACTGGTGTCCTTGGCAGACATAAAATCTTGTCTACCTTTGTCATGGAAGGGAGCACACATCAATGTAATCGTGGGGTCATCTTGACCCCATAAGATAGCGCAAGTTTAAGAGTGAATGTGAGTGTGGCCTGTGATGGACTGGGAACTTTCCTGAGTGGTCCCCACCTGTAGTAGTGAGGATAGGCTCCAGCAACCCTTTTGACCCTGCACCAGAGAAAGTGGAAAAAGAAGATGAATGGATGGATAATGCCCCCATTTTCACAGCATTCTCAAATTCACAGATAGAGTAGCGTCAACTCTTAGGTACTTAAGTATTTCCTGCTTGGCTCACCATGGAGTCTGTGCTTTAATGACTCTTGTGCTTACATGCGTATCTAACTCTTGCTTCACACAGCTAAAATAAAATGTCAGTAATGGCTGTCTAAGTGGTGGCGATAAAGGAGAGAAGGTAGTAGATTAGTAAAATTGGAGTGAAAGCAAGAAAATAATGATAAAGAAATGAGGGAAACACATCACAGTTTAATTGGTTTTTTGGGGCGCACAAGAAGGTGAAATATAAAATAGATTGTGGGATATTTACAGAATATCTTTATTAAACAAGTTTAATGTAAAAAATAGGATTTTATTCATGGAAGTTTTAGATTTTATCATTGGTTATGTAAAAGTCTAAATCGAAAGGGTGAAGTCTTTTGATAGTGATGCCCAGCCCCAACACACTAATATTTTCCACTTTATAACAATATAAATGATTTAAATTTTAAGTAATAATCAAACACTAACCAAACGTTTAAGGCTTAACAATGAAACTCTTCTTTTTATTTCCTTTTGTCTTGTGACCATATATAACTGGTGACCTAACCAATATTAGAAGGGTGATTGTAATATCATAATGGAAAGACATACTTTTTCAAAGTTTTTTTGTGTTGAATATTGTGGCACTTATTCTTGTAAGTATAAATTCTGCTATTTTTTTGCATTTTTCTTGAACAAGTTTGTTTGTCTCTCTTTAGGAGCTACAGTCTAAAGAAAGGACAGTTGGAACGGGACTACGCACAAGTAAGAGTTACAGTTCCAAATCTTTTGCTTTTTTTTCTGTTTATTTTGTGAGTTTGTCCATGAAAACCATTTAAAATCATAAGGTGCACTTAAAACCCTACAACTTCCTCAAAATCAGCAGGATGCCCTTTATGTATGAATGCTGGTTGCGTTTACTGACCTGGAACTGATTTTCTGTGGTACGCAGTGTATAAAAATCTGTCAAAATGTTTTAGTATGACTGGTAATTTATGAAGCTGAACCACTTGATGGATTGTCAGAGCATTATGGGTACTGCAGTCAGGACTCTGGAGCCTGGCGGAGTGATATGTACTGCACTGCAACAAAATGAACTGAATGATTGAGAAGGTGGTTGTGTATTTTGTGTTGCTATTGTAGATAAAGTTTTATTTAAAGGTTATGTTTCACTCTATACTAAGGGTGAAAATTAAACATAAAAGAGGCGAACAAGAATAATAAAACAATTTGATATATAAACTTCCTCTGACCAATAACTGGCGGTATACAGAATAGAAATGTAGAAGTCGATTGTCGGCATCTCTTTGGTCATAGCTGTTGGAGAAGTATTATCTTTTAATACAATGATTGGACTTTAATCTAATAGTATAGTGTATAGCCAGACATTTACATAAAATCCATCCAACTGACTATGTGGACTTTTCTAAGGCAGTTATAGTTACTGATGGTTCATTTGAGGCTGTTAAATTCACATTTACACACAGATGGCAGCCTTCCATAGCTTCTAAATTCCCCTAACTTAATATTCTAGTTTCTAGCTCGTTCCGCTATAAAATGAATGCATTCACACGTATTTTTATGCGTCTCCATGACCTTAATCACAAACTAATACAGTAGGGGTGGAATGTCTTTTATATTTGTGTACCTGTGCGATTTCACACCATCTCTTCTGCCTCCCAATCCCGGGTGTCTGATGATCTCCTCAGTCACTCGCCTCCTTTCCATCACTCTTTATATTCCACTCTTCTCTCACTGTAGAAATAAAGGTTGCCTGGCAACAAGCTCTCTAATCAGCAGGACAATGAAACCTCTCCTAATTGTTGGTGTATTTTTGTCAGGAAATTCTCAGGCACTGTACATGCTTTTTTTTAAAAAAAATAAATTAAAGGGAAGTTTTTAAAATAAAAATGAAAAAAAAAACAATGAGTGGAAATGTTTCCTAACTATTTTTAATTTACTCCACATAATCTGCCATTGATTTTTCTTTAACTTTAAAATAACCTTGCACAGCCAGAAAAAAAATTTCAACAGAGAACAGGGACAATGACATGATTGAACAGAACAGGCCAGGAGGACGCTCTTTTGGGAGTTCAACCATGCATCTTGGAAGAAGATGCTGCCGTTGAACTGTTGACCTTTCACTGTGTCAAAGCAGGACTCCCCTGTGAAGGAGTTGTGTCCACATACCATCAAAACCAATCAAAAGCACAGAGTCTTCTGTGGGTGTCGGCCAACATGTGATGGTTAACGATCGGTTTGATGTTCTCCTCCCACTGTCAGCATTACTGGAATACTTTTAAACTCCAGGAAGACTTCACTGTACTGACCAAAGAAATTGTATTTTTACCATGATGTGTCACTCAATATTTTTTGTCTTGTAGATTCAAAAAATAAAACTCCAAATCATACTTCAAAAATCTAAAGAACATGCGAACACAGCTTCCTTTAACCTTGAAAGAGCATCATGGGAGATGGCATTTGACCAAACACCTGACCTGTCAGCTTTCAATCAACAATCTACCACTTCTGCTTCATTTAGCACAAATTAATCAGGTTGGGTTTTGATATTAATTTCCAGAATCGATGTAATGCACTAGAGCCTGATTCCAATTATTTCAGATTCTTTTGATCCATTGAATTAGATTTTATTCAATCCAGTTTTGCATTTACACTGTTTGCCCTATTAGACACATTTGTTCAGAAAAAAAACATTAATAATCTACTATATGTTTTGAATACATTTAAATTAATCTGATACAGCTTTCATACTGTAAAAGGTATTGGTGAAATAATGGGATTGTTAGTATCATACAGTGTTACATGGATCCTCGAAAGGAGAAGGTCTGAAAATGTTTAGATCATTATGAACATTGTAGATGTTTTTCTGCCTCTCCTGGAGGACGTCCCAGTTTGGCCACTAGGTGGAGCTTGTGCTGTAGCACTACACTTTTTTAAGAAGAAGAAAGTATGAGCAAAAAACGGGGCTTAGACCACAAATGGTTACTTTTAAGAATATTTTCTTAAAAGAGTTTGTAAAATTAATTCCTGTGAGTAAGTAAAAATGTTCCTTTATCAGTAATGTGTGTTTATGTCGGGTGTCTGCAACCTTCAACATTTAAAGAGCCAATCGTGTTGATTTCTCACCAACCACAACTCAACAAAGTCTTACAAAAATAAGACGCTACTTTGTATTTGTGGTATTTTTACTATTATGATAAAAATAAAAATAAAATATTGTTTTTGTGCATAAATAAAACATACACATTATGAGAATAAAAGCATTTTTTCAAATATGAAATCAGTTATAACTTTTGACATGACTCCTTTCAAAATAAAAGACATATCAATCATCTCAATGCAGCAAATATTGTATTAGGTAGTTTAATGTCAGCAGTAATTAAAAATAGAAAGTTTAGAAAGTTTATTTTAATGTATTCAGTGAAAATTCATAAACTTAGCTATGTAGAATTTATTCAGAGACCCTTACTGTTTTTGGACCATATGGCACAATTAAAAACCCTTGAGTTTTAAATGCAGTTTGTGTGAATTTTGATTGTGCTTACTGACCTCGAGTTCGGTGGTACACGGCACTCTGTCCAATTGTTTTAGTATGATTATGAAGTTGTAGCGCTTGATTGATTGATGGAGCATTATGGGTACCGCAGTCAGGATCTTGGTCGAGTTATACGTGCTGTTTTTCAAATGTTTTGAATGACTTGAATAAAGTTTAACTGTTTTGTTTTGATAATGCGCCTCACAGTCAGAAAAATAGCCACATTTTTAAAATGAAAGACATTTCAATTTCCTTCAACCAGAGAGCCACAACGGAGGGATCAAAGATGCTCTGGAGCCCCAGGTTGCAGACCCCTGGTTTAGGTTGGGCGAGCGTTAGCAATAGCCGTCTAACAGGAAATCCATTATACGTTAGCATCAAGCTAGCAGACTTTACCATTATGTCCTAGATCGATCTCTATTTTTTGGATCAATTACTGATCTATTAAGCTTAAATCGATTCAAATCGATTAATCGAATTGAAATTTTTGTTGAAACAAAATCTAAATATGCTCATTTTCTTTGGTGTCATTCATGAACATCTGAGTCTGTTTTTACAACATCTGTGTTTTGACTCCCAAAATGTTCTGGTGATTACTTTAAAAGGAACTGTTGATTATTTGGAAAAAACATTACAGGTTCACAATTTAAGTTGACCAAACATAGATTTTTTTTCTTCCAATTTTCAATCACAACCCTTTTTATTTTGGCCATTGAAAACAATTCACACAACTAATGATTTAACCTTAACAAAGGTGAAACTTTGTGTGATAAAACTATGAATTTGAGAAATATTAAGGATGTGTTTATATATGAATCACCAAAAATAATTCCACTTTTTATTAGTTGGTAGTTGATTGATTTATACCCTAAAGGAACACTGCCTCCTTGGAGCCTCGTTGGTATTTATTGCAACCGTATTTTTATATTCTTTCTTCCTGTTTGCTCTGAGTTAGTTCAACCTTAGAAATATACTATTGTTTACTTTTCTCTTCCATGTTATTTCTGTACCCAATATTTATGTTCATTTTTAACTCTCAGTGCAATCAAATCAAAGTGATCCGCAATGTTTACGCAGTAAACCAGAGAACATCTGAGGGGGAAAGACATGTCGTGGAGGAAACTTTTTCCTCATCTCACTGCTGTCTCTGACACATTCAACAGAAATATTTAATGAACAATTCACCAAAGGCTCCTCTGCCATCATGCCTTCTGGAACTTTCATACCGCAAACTTCCTCTCATCCTTCCCTGACTTCAGCCTAACTCTGCTGATGGGGATGTCAGATAACCTTCCCAAACACTGAGAGGTCTGCAGGGGAAGAGGAGTGCAGACAGGAAGAGATGGGAATGAAAATCAACTATATTGATTTGAGAGGAAGTTGAGAAAGTGAGGGGGTTGAAAAGGCAGACGCACACAGCAGCAAGGAGAAATCAGATCCAGACGGCAGAGAGTGAACCAAAGTGACTAAACCACACATTGGATCAAGTGTTTGAGTGCAACAGCAGCAGTAAACACAAAAGCAGAAGCCTACTGTCACCTTAAAAAAAACGCTTGCAGGTGACGGAATCAAAAAGTGATTCTGGAGCAACTGAAAGGAGGACAAAAGTACAGAGCTGTTTGGAAAATTCTCCTAATGCTCCGATAGACAGTCTACGGGGCGCCTGACTCTGATATAAAGCCACAAACTGGTCACTTTAAGACATCTTTCTAATCCTGCAGTCCATAAATCTAGACTGGTTTATGGTTCATGTCCAGCATCATGCAGGGTCAGCCTGATTCCCTGTTTATGGTGCCACATTATCACTGAATTACTGCGTTCCAAGACCAGACAAAGAATGATGTACTGCTGAGTGTCTGTCGTCCCCAACGCCCGGGCGGCGGACTGATACCGGTCTGTGGGATAGCTGGTTCCAGACTGCAGAGAAAAAGAGCACGACCTACATTTTTCTCATTTTATTTGAAATCTTAATCTGAAGGAAGTCTTGGAATTTGGGGCTGCAACAAACTGTCAACCTGTTCTGGATGCACCCTGCCTTTGCCTGACAACAGCTGGGTTGGCTTCAGCATCCCTGTGACCCTGAAAGGAATTCAGCGAGTACAGGCGATCGATGGAGGAGTTTTTATGTCAGAAAACTACTAGATTCTCCCCAGTCCAACTCATTCCTTACTTATACCAATTTGCCCACACTGTAAGAAGTGATAATTTTCATCATTTAACGAAAGCTCTGTATTTTTTTACATTTAAAAACATTAGTTTTCATTAAATTATTTTTTGATTTAAGTAAACCATCAACCCAAACTTTTATTTGATAAAAAATAAATTTAATGTAACAAATTACAAAACATTTGTTAATTGATCCGATGTTTCACTTTTTTCTGTGCAGTCATCTGTCGAAAATCCATCCTCTCCTTTCTTAAGACTGCTGCATTGACCACTAAATTGAACCCCCCAAGACTGCAAAGTTAACAAAAATAAACATAATTAGATTATAGTAATCCAGAGAAAAAGCAGAAGATGAGCCATTGACTCCAAAATAAAAGAAGGTTGCATTTAACAGACTAAAGCCAGGAGTCTTTACTCCAAATATGGATTCATTGTTACAGTTTTTCCCACAGACCATAATGATAATGCATAATATTCAGCAACCGGCTGAATACAGACAGAAGTCTGGATCACATTGTAGTGGATCTTACACAAAATCTGGAGTACAAATAAAGTTTAAACCAGCTGAAGACATTTTACATAAATATCCACTTTACACTGAAAAGTTAAAGAAAACTGGAGGCTAAGAAAGCAAAATCGGATGACCACTTCAGCCTCGTACAAGTCAGTGTGTGAAAATATTGTTTGACAATAAACTAGTCTGTGGCCTGGAAAAGGTTCTGGATCACTGCTTAAGAAGAACATTTAGAGGGAGGTGGGACAATTGGGGGGCTAAAAAACACTTTCTGACCAGATGATTGATATTTTATCCTTATACACATTTAAGTACAATTTAGCAAAAGTGACCTTCCTGTAGGAAAGTTAGCAACATGGTGCATGGACATGTTGCTTTGTGGGATGGCCCTTTCTCATGCCTAATTTAAATAAATGGAGTCATCACTATAGAAGAGTCAATGAGCTCATGTGTTTACAGTCATCCAACAAACTACTGGAGCAACTTTTTTTTTTAAATTTCCTTCCTCCTCTGTTATCTTTTACTGTCTTTCAACAAATCTTTTTCTATCGAACACACGCACATACATACATACTGTATATGGACGCACAAACACACACTGGTTTCCTCAGGAAATCCGTCTGTCTGGGCCGTTTGGCATCACAATCACAAAAACAGGACGTGTGGCATTCTTGATGTGGGTTTTACCCTATTTGTGCTCTTTTGAGACAAGTATTTGCACCTTGCCCAAGAGCACATAGGGTGGGCTGGTAAAAAAGCATGTTGCCATAGCAACGCGCAGGAGTGAGAGTACAGCAGAGATTCACCTAAGTGGGCAAACAGTGAAGCTGTCACAAATGGGTCCCTTGGCAGTCCCAGCAGGCAGTCACTGCCATGTTTTCCCATCACCGCTCCTGCAGCTACAGTAAGACGGCTGTCACATACCAGTCGGCTTCAATTTATACAGTGGATTTTATAAGTTTTTGGACCAGCGCGAGATCAGTGTCTTATCTAAAAGAAACGGAAGATGATGATAGCATCCCTGTTGATGCTGTTTGTTTGTTCTCCTACAGGTGAATGAGTCTCAGGTTTTGAAAAGGCCTCGTTAACGTAGTTAAAGAAGGGCTACATTTCAGTGACTGTGGTTTGTTTACATTCAGTATAAACACTTTTACACCCTGCCCCTCATTACATGTTTAACATGGGTACGATGAAAGTTAATGACCATGAGTAAAGCTCTAAACAAAACTATGATTAGGATTTTACTCTACGTCGAAGCCTGTGTCACAACTTTCCTTATGAGTAGATATGAGCTGTCTGGGCAAATGGGCAAACATGTAATATCAAGTCTGTAGACTGGTGAGCTCATAGAGCAAAAATGTTCTTGTTCATTGTTTTCTACGGGCATGCTGCTAGCCACGGGTCATAGCAAACAACATAAGAGTAAGTTAGGGTGAAGTAGGTGAGATTTAATTTTTTTATTGTCCCCAAATCCTGCCTATTGTAGAATGTTCCTATTAGTGCAGTTCATGTGATAAGTGCGCACTCCTTGCATGCACCATGACTGTTTTAGAAAATTAGACAGTCATACATGTAGTGCAGTTTGTATGGGAATCCATCGGACACTTGCTTATCGTGTTAACACCCTTTGCGTGCAGCATTTGCATGTGGTCAGTAAGAACCAGTACTCGCACCATACTAACAACTAGAGATGTAGAGACCATCAATCCATCCATCTTCTTCCGCTTCATCCGGGACTGGGTCGCGGGGGCAACATTCTAAGCAAAGATGCCCAGACTTCTCTCTCCCCGGCCACTTCCTCCAGCTCCTCTGGGGGGACCCCGAGGTGTTCCGAGGCCAGCCGAGAAACATAGTCTCTCCAGCATGTCCTGGGTCTTCCCGGGGCCTCCGCCCAGTAGAACATGTCCGGAACACCTCTCCAGGGAAGCTTCCAGGAGGCATCCTGACCAGATGCCCAAGCCACCTCAACTGGCTCCTCTCGATGCGGAGGAGAAGCGGCTCTACTCCGAGCTCTCTCCGGGTCACCGAGCTCCTCACCCTATCTCTAAGGGAGCGCCCAGCCACCCTCCGGAGAAAACTCATTTCAGCCACTTGTAGTCGGGATCTCGTTCTTTCAGTCACGACCCAGAGCTCATGACCATAGGTGAGTACTGGGACAAAGATCGACCGGTAAATCGAGAGCTTTGCTTTCTGGCTCAGCTCTCTTTTCACCACAACGGACCGGTACAGTGACCGCAAAATGGCGGATGTCGCTCCAATCCGTCTGTTGATCTCACGCTCCGATCTTCCCTCACTCGTGAACAAAACCCAGAGATATTTAAACTCCTCCACCTGAGGCAGGAGCACTCCACCCACCCATGTAGAGACTCTTTATTATTACTAATACTTCACAATACGCTTACCACACGTTCAAAAATGGTATGTTCCATTTTCATGACCTCCCTTGAGGTGGTTGTACAAGCCTCAAGAAAACTGCAAGACACATCTGCACTCCCTTTAAGAGGCAGCTCCTCCTCTCCACACCCCTTCTCTCTACGACCTGGACAACGTAAATCCCTACTGCTCCCCTACGGATCAACTCCCCTTACAGGTGCATATGACTAAGGCTTTATACCTGAACACTCTGGGGTTTCTAACTTCTTAAGAGGGAGTTGACCTTTAACCTTTAAACTGATTGAAGATAAAAATTAAAACAACAAAATCCCAGATAAGTTGTAAGTAACTTACTTCCAGAGATAAGCTGACAGAGATCACCTGTCATCCTGCTGGCCTGAGCTCAGCAGGCGACCATGAACTGAACCAACCCTCTCTAACTCCAACGCCTGTCAAAACGGTCTCCGGCTCGCTGTCAAAACTCTGCGTCTCTCGGGTGCTCAGTGGCAGGTTTAGAAACATTTCGTCAACAAACAGATCATCAGTACTAAAAAGGAAGTCAGTTAATTGGATGGAAAGGACTCATGGATTTAAACTAAGGTGAGCTGAAGCTGTCTGTGTGGATTGGGTTGGATTTTTACCATTGATTAACAGATTAACAGAGCGTTAATGCCAGCTGATTTTAACATTAGGCCAGTAGAGCACAGAACAATGCAAATCCTTTATTTTATTTTAAATTATTTATCAAGGCCATCCCTTCATGAAAAAATGATCTTCATTTAATTGGTTTCCTTTCTTTTTATGGCAGAATTGGAACATATTAATCTTTTTTTTTTTTTATCACCTAAACCTACAGCTGGGCCAGCTTGTGTCCCACATCTGTTTCTGTGTGCAGCACCTGCTTCTGTATTTCTGTGCTGCAGACTGTAAAAAAAAAAAAAAAAAAAATGGAAAAAGCGAGTATACAGTAGATGCATTTGACCTTATGAGGCGTTGTGGCTTCCCGAGTGAATGCATTGTTTCATGCAGCATCATTAAATATCTTTGTCCGAACCGGTTACCAAGATATTAAAGTTTCTGTTTTTCAACACTTGGAAAGAATACATGCGAGGTTTGATTAGGTGTGTTTATTATACAAAAATAAATACGCTTTTTCTATCTTCGACTGGACGGAGATGTTGATTCTGTTGGTGTTTCTTCAGAATAGCAATAATTATGAATCAACTCAAATATTACTCATCTCCCATGAATGACAGTGAGCAGCATAAATGTCATTCTTTTCTGATTTTCTTGTAAAATATCTACTAGGTGCACTTAGAACTTCTACTAATATCCTGCACACTTCTTAATGCCTTGTACTCGTACATGACAGTAAAATTATATCTAATCTGATGTGGAAATGGATTTGGATTTGGCATAAAAAAAGTATAGAAAACAAAGGAGAGTTATTTCATAACATCTGTTTATTTTTTTTACGTTACTTTGGACTTAAAGATGCTCTGTGATCCTCTTTTTAATTATTTTTCCCAGCGGTCTTTTTAATTATGATTATGCCATTTTTAGCCAAATCCAAAAATTTGTGTTGTTCTTTTAGACAGTTTCTGCAGAGCGGCAGTAGTTCATTAGAAATTACCCCTCTAGGTTGTGGGTGGGACCCACACTCCCTCCCCATCCCTATTTCTGAGAGCTTTCTATTTACACACTTTCCCACTAGCTTAAAGCCCCTCACGCCCCCAGCCCAATTTTACCGCTCCAACAAAAATGGCGAGCAACGTTTGAGTTATCCAGCCGTAAAACAAAAACGTATGTCGATCCGGTTGTCTACAAGTGGATGCATTAAAATGGAGCTTTATATGGACATAGTTTACCGACCAGTGTATTTTCCATAAATCTGTTTTTTTTACACTTCAAAATGATTTAAATAACGACATATTCAGAAAGACATTTTTAATCTCAATTTTCTTTAGATATGTCCTCCATCATGAGCCAAATACCACAAGAACATGTTAAAAACACAGAAATCAGGATTTTCTTTGTAGTGGTTCTTTAATATGAAATTAGAACATTTATCAGTTTGTCTTTTAAAGTCGTGTTTTCATGTCTATGGATTAGTTCCATCTCTTTTGAGAAGAAATGGGAAGAAGAGCACCCAGAGATGTTCTTTTCTGAGGCTCAGAGTTTAATCCCTCCCATGTACTTTTCAAGATATGCTATGGTTTCCTGTCAAAGACAGTTTGGTTTCTGTGAGATCAGTCGCGTCAACGGTCATCAGCGTTCGTTTGTTGGCCTGTCATGAGACCGCTCCGGTCAGCAGATAAAACCATCTGCATCTGAGGACTCTTTAACTCCAGCAGGTGTTACTCCAAAACATGGCTTTATCTGCATATATGCATTTTTATGAAAATGTACAACCCTGTTTACCCGA
>NC_050524.1:21336596-21359175 GCF_002922805.2 Oryzias melastigma | reverse complement strand
TTATCTGCATTTACGCTTTTTTATGAAAATGTACAACCCTGTAGCCCTAAAGCATACCATCTCAATCCACAAACTTTGAGCTCTCTTGGATACCACTTTCCTATTACAAAAAAGTGTTTTTCCTCAGATCAGAATTCCGGAGGATGAGAAGAGCTTTAGAGGATCTGATCTGATGGAAATCAGAGAGAGCAAGTGTGTTTTTCCTGGTGCCAAAGCGCTGTGCTTGTTGTGATCAGATATTGGCTGCTCTCATTTGTAAACTGTTTAATTCATGAAGATCCTGCTGTCCTGCTCAGCAGAACGCACATGCGGTCAAAGACTGGAGCGCAGGGAGCCTGTGAGCTGCTGACACAGTGACCCAGTCTGCAGGATGTAGGTTAGCCTCCATCACAGCCCTCAGGTCTCTGCCTGACTCACAGGAGCTGACTCTGAGTTGTTGAAGCCTGCAATATCTCACAATACCTCCCCTGTTTTGTGTGAAGTCTAGATCTTTCACATCACCTGGCCTTAGAACTGTTGGGCATGGATCTACGCATCTTAGTAATCCAAATGAAGGATTTCTGTTGATGGTTGAGATGTATGTGCTTAAACCTGAGAAAAAGAGGAGAAAAGCGAACTTTGAACTATTTTGAATCCAGATAAAAGAACTCTTATCACTTTTGGGGTCATAATTTTGGAAGAACAAACATTTTTAACTCCTGGCAGTAAAAATGCATTTGTTTTCTGAATCATTAGTCAGAAAAAACATCTTTCCTCTAACAGACTATATTTTGTGTTTTCAGGCTCTGCAGAAGTTAGCAAGTCAGTATTTGAAGAGAGATTGGCCTGGTATCAGTCCTGATGACCAGAGAACGGACTACAGGTATGTTTAGGGAACATTTCATGACATATGTAGACATTTTTCATTAAATTTAAGAGTGGCTTTAAAAAAAAGTTTATTTATTTGTCTATCCATCCAATATCTACCTGTAAAGTCTGAGGTTTGAGTCATGAAAGTTCTGTAGCAATTTCAGTCAGACAGGCCAGACCTTCTTCAACCCAACCTTCTCCTCCAGGAAGTTTTTTTCCCAGGCCAGCTGTGAAGTTTGAACTCTGCAACCTTTCTGGGTCTGCTGTAGGGCATCATCACAGATAGACACAGAGAACTTTATTTTTTATTTTCATTTTTTTATTTTGGTCTATCTCACAAGTTTTCTCTGATTTATAAGCAATTCAAGAAAGAAGCTTGATAGATTTAAATTGAAGTTATCTGAAGACGATCAGACCAAAGGACCAGACTGAAAATGATGGAAATGTTGCAAATATCCAAAAAAGAGAGAGAGAAAATATATACAGAAAAAAACTGATGAACAGTAATTTAATACTTCAAAGGTTTCCAAAAACAATTATGTTTAAGGAAGCAAAAGGGAAAAAAGTACTATCACTAACACTATACATATATTAGAGACAAATGCACTGTACAATATTAGACTCCAACTAATTAAAGTGAACAAACATAGTCATCGTTTGATTACTTGATTAGTCTCAATTATTTCAAAAGCATTTTTTTTTTGCTTTTATCCAATTGTGGTGTTTTCTATAATGCAGAAAATCAAGATAAGTGGTTTATTTTTTAGTTATTTTTTAATTACATCATCAATTTCGAAGTTGATGATAACTTTAAAAGGTTCACCACATTTAACAGGCGGCAGCATTTCATATTCTTTTTATCATTCGGTTAGTTTAATCTAAAAAGTTTGAAGAGTATCTGTGACTTTCTTCAAATTAGGGTGGATTTCCTTAACAAACGTTTTCTTTTCACAAAAAACGTTATTGTAATTCTAGTGCAGATTTTATGTGTCTTCTAACAAAAGTCTTGTTGGATCAGAATCAGTAAAAATATCTAACATTTTATTCCACTTGTGCATTTTATTGGAGGAAACTGATGAAGATGATAATAGATTCTGGGTTGAAAATCGACTCCAGAGTGTTGACTCACAACAATAAAACCAAAGATCTTTTTGTGCTTCACCAGATGAGTTTGGATGAAAACAGAAACAGATGCTTTGTTATTGGATTGATTCATTAGATGACAAACACAATGGTCTTTAGCTGCAGCTGGAATATCCTTTTTGTTTTTTTCCTCTTTTAAAAGGAATGTTTATGCGGTTTGGAGAGCATACCTGGAGGGAACGGTCCAGGTGAGCCAGTCCAAGCTCAACGTGTGTGATAACTACAAGAGTCAAGTATCCGAGCCTGCCAAGACTATTAGACTTTATAAAGAACAGCAACTCAAAAAGGTGAGGAGATCCGGAGCTCCCTGACGCCGACTTCCTGTCATGAATCTTATTAGCGCAGACTTTTGAACAGCTGACCTGTTTGCTTTCCGTCCTTGCAGACCATCGACCAGCTAAGTGACATTCAAGCTGAGCTGCAAGAATCTGTGAAGGAGTTGGCAAAAGCCAAGAAGAAATACTACGAGTGTGAGCAGGTGGCCCACGCTGTACGGGAGAAAGCCGATATTGAGGCCAAGTGAGTTCAGGCTCACTCTGTGTGTCAACTGTTATCTGGCAGATACTCCCATTATTCAATTTGACATTAAAAAGATGTGCTTGCATGAAGAAAAACCACTACAGAGACAAATCATTTCACTCTGATGTTACGATGGAATAAACAGTGATTTGAGGAGTCTACAAACGTTCAACATTGTTCTTCAGTTTTGCTTTACATATAGGAGTGTGTTGTATTTTTAACTGCCTCTTAAAAGTCTGTTTTAAAACAAGCAAATGGGACTTTCTGAATTTAAATGAAATTGTGCCTGCAACAGGTTTTCAGAAACTGAAGTACGTCCATCTCTTTTGTGATCTTGAGCTTAAGTGGGGTTTTCTTGCCCTCAAAGACTCAAAAGTTGGTTGCCTCTTTCACATATGAAATGGGGAGGGGGGTCATCTTCTGCTTAAGAGAGACGAGCTAAACAGAAAACACTCGAGGGACTCAGTTAACTTGTACAAATCAAAGGTTGAAGAGGTCCTAATTACTGTACTGAAGAGACGGTTTTACTTCTTGCCTAAATGAACTTGAATGTGACAATTTGTCCTTATGCCTAATTTATTAGGAGAAAATTTATTAATTTTTTGCTTTTCTTTTTTCTCTTAGGTCTAAATTGGGTCTTTTTCAGTCAAGAATTAGTTTACAGAAAGCAAGTGTGAAGGTAAGCGAGCCTCGAGTGTCATCACCCTTTAAAGGTCGGTCTTTCACTGAAGCTATTTTAAGACATTTCACCTTTTTTTCTAATTTCCTTCATCTGAATCTCTGAGCTGTTGTCTGTTTCTCCAGTGCAGTGATGTATGTGCCTGTTTGGTTTCAGTTGAAAGCTAAAAGAAGCGACTGTAACTCCAAGGCGACGCAGGCCAGGAACGACTACTTGCTAACGCTTGCTGCAGCCAACGCTCATCACGACCGCTACTACCACACGGATCTGCCGCACTGCATACAGGTGTGTTTACTAAACAAAGATAATTAACTTATCGATGGCCTGAAATAAAATGTTAAACGCCAAAAACGTGGGAAAGCTGGAGGGCTGCTTTTCCTAAAATAATGCAAACATTTTTGTTCAACTATTGGTTCCTGAAAGTGTTGGTGTTATTATTAAAGAGTTGGCTCTCTAAAGTGTTGATTCTTTGAAATGTTGATTCATCTGTGTTAGTTCTTTAAAAGTGTCAATTCTTTATCTTGTTGGTTCTTTTGGTTTATTTAAGTGCTAGTTTTCTAAAATGTTGGTTCTCTAAGGTATTGCTTTTCTAAAGTATCATTTAATTTACGTGTTGGTACTTTAGGCCCAATTCTTCTCTTCTCCCTAGCCCTTCTCCTTCATTTAGTCTCCAAACGGAAAGTAGTGTCTCATATTTCGGACGTCACTTTCGCTCGATGACGTCAACAATAATCGCTAGCTTTAGCGCAGACCTTCCGGCGCTTGGATATACATAACACAGCATTTTTTATAACTTTAAAAAGGTAGAAACAAAAGTTATTGCTCACATTTATATAAGCATTTGTGCTTTAGAGCGCACCCACATGAAGAAAAGCGCTTCTCAGCGCGATGCGGTTTACCCTCGTGGGGGAAGACTTTATATCTCTTCATTTGGAGGGTTGAATTTAAAAAATACATTTCCCGGACACACTTAGACCTAAACTGTCCCTTCAAATGGAGGGGAAGGGAGAAGGGTTAGGGAGAAGGGAAGAATTCAGATTGGGCCTTAGAGTTCTTTAAAATGTTGGTTCATTCAAGTGTTGATTTTCTAATGCCTCGCTTCCGCAGAGCGGTCCAGACCAGTACAGTATTCTGAGTGTTTCCATTATAAAATGGACCCATTAGGCGGATTCATATCATTTTTTGTCCCCCGTTGGTTGAAGGTCCATAGAAAAATGGAACAGACCAGTTAGGGCAGAGCCTCTGTTGTCACACGATGTAACCCATTGATTGGCGGGAAGGTTTTACAACAACAGCAAGCGTCCGACCAGCGCTTTTCCTTACTTAAAATTCAAACCGAAAGTTTTGTCCTCTTTTCGTCTGTATTTTTCTTCACCTCCCACAAACTTCTTGCAAAGAATATTAAATTCTTTGCATTTAGTAACCCCCTCTTATTTGTGGCGGTCCATGAATCCATGAATCCGGAGAACAGCTGTAGTCGCACCGTTATGCCACACAGCTACGTCATCGGCCTACACCCCACATGCTCACTTGCATTGCCCAGACTATTCTACCTTGGCCAAGGGTGGACGGCTCCGACCAGATCGCTCATTGGAAATAAGGCATAAAGTGTGGGTTGTCTTTAGTTTTGTTCTTTTAGTGTTAGTACTTTGAAGTGTCTCTTAAGTGTTTATTTTATCTAAGTGTTTGGGTTATTTGACTTTTAGTTCTCTGAGGTTTTTGTTCTTTAAAGTGTCGGTTCCTAAATTGTTGGTTCTGTAAAGTGATTTAATAACATTTATCTTTACTGTGTCTGTTTATTTAGTCAAAAAAAAGAAAAGAATGATGCTTCTTTTGGGGTCTTTTGTATATATTTTTTTAATTATTATAATTTTTTATCAGAAGAGAACACTTTTCTGAGGAAATCAACAGGAGATGAGTTCTCATCATCTTTTACATGTAAAATACATAAACAAACGCAAGATTTCATACAAAAGCAACACTTTTTTAAATTAAACTACATATTTTAGGCAGAAATGTGTATGGATAACCTTGTTCCTGACAACTGTTTTTGTTCCTTTCTTTAACCTGTAGATGTACGTGTCACATTCAATAAATGTTGAAAGGAGGTTAGTGATTTTAAGCAGTTTGTTGGACATAAATACTAGAATGACTTTATTGTTCTAGTGCCATTTGCTTGACTTTATTATAAAATAACTAGTTTACCAACATATAAATGCTCATTTCAAGAAGTAGAAATGCAACCCAACAGTTACATCTCCCTTGATTTTTGTAGTCAGAATTCAAGAGCTTGTTTCCATGTTTCTTACCCCACTATTACTGGAACATGTTCTACTTGAGTGTGACATACACCGCTGCAGGCGTTCTTCAGCATCTATACTGTGAGGCAGCTCTGAATAATAGATCCTTAGCTCCTGACAGAAGGATGGAACTGTAAGGAAGACGCATGTAAACAAATATGTGCATGCAAATCCACAAGGAGAGGGAGAGACACTGCTAGAGGGAAGCAAGCTGTTCATCTTCTCCATCCTCTACAGTTTCATTTGTGGTATTTGCACATCTTAGCTTTAAAACACTTAAAAGTCCCACTCCGATCATCTTTTGATCTGTTTTCAAAGCGTTCCCTGTTGTCTTTTAATTATGTTTTTAGTCAACATATTTTCTATTAAAGGTGTTTTCTTGGACTGCAAAGCATCAGTAGTCCATCAAAAGTTAACCTCTGATGTATGGGCAGGACCATTGGGGGTGGAGTAAGCCTGCTCTGACTTCCCATCATCCCTTTGTTTACACACTATTCCGCTAGCTTACAGCCTCTGACACGCACAACAAACATTAACGGTGCAAAGAAATGGCGAGCAATATTGAAGCTGTCCAGCTGTACAGTTTTGATCCAGATCGCAGCTCAGACGATGAAAACCAAGATGTACATTTATCTATTTGTCTACAAGTGGAAGCATCAGAATGGAGCGGAACAGAGAGCAGACGGCTAATTGTCTACATCACAAATACAGGTTTTTTCCAACTGCAGTTTTTCATCTGCTCCTGATTCACAACAATTTGAATAAAGAAATGTAATTTTTAGCTAAACTTTCTTCATATATGTATTCCACCTTTAGAAAAATGCCATAAGTACATTTTAAAAACACCAAAAACACACTTTTTATTTTAGTGTTTGATAGAAAAGCTCCTGAACTAAGGATTCAGAAAGCTGCATTTTCAATATCTTTAATATTTTTGTTTTTATCTTCATTTTTAGGGATTTTGTTGAAGAAAAAGTCCCTTAACATTATATGCCATTATGAAAACTTGTCTCTGGTCGGTTTGTTTTATGACTAAGTGTAACCTATGATATGAAAAAACAAAATTATTATAAGAAGTGAACACAAACATGGACTGACTGGAGGATGTAATGCTATGCTGCAGTAAAAACCCAAATCTTACTCAGCCTGGTGAGTTCATCTGCTTGTTATGAGAGGACAGGAACTGCTCCATGACTCCCCCTGCTGTCTGGAATCAGCATGGCCGT
This sequence comes from Oryzias melastigma, assembly GCF_002922805.2. Classification (NCBI taxonomy): domain Eukaryota; kingdom Metazoa; phylum Chordata; class Actinopteri; order Beloniformes; family Adrianichthyidae; genus Oryzias; species Oryzias melastigma. The sequence goes on along the minus strand of NC_050524.1, from coordinate 21,352,459 downwards.
TTCTGTCCTCAACACATTCCGATGATCTGGTTTCTGCTCCTCTGTGCTGTAATTATTGTTGTTTTAACTGATGAAGTCATTTGACATTATCACACACACAGAAAAAAACATACACACACCCATCAGCCACAGCACAGGAAAGAACCTTTTTCTGGAGCCTGACTCACTACATTTTAGCGCTACCATAAATGGACAGAAAGAGGAGGGCAGGAAGAGAGGAAAAAGGGGGAGGAGGAAGTTACCAGAATGATGAGGGAACATGTGGATTGAAGTCAGCCAACAACCCACCCTTCATGACATAATTCCCTTGCCAGCATCCCATTGTTGATTAGGTCTGTTCAAAACTCCCCTTTAGTCTGGTTACTCAGTGTTTGCAGGAAAACTTTTTTTTTTATTCATTCATGTTCTACAATTTAAAGCTGTGAGAACTTCACCCAGAAAATGCTTCTTCAAACACACATTTTGGTTCACTCAGACTCATTCTGATAAATGAATGCAGCTTATATGTCTCTTTGAAATGCGTCTTCTGTCTGTGGTGCTTTGGTTTGTCCTGAAAGCCTCCTGCTTTGTGGTTTATCCTTTAATGTGAATGGATGAAGAAGAAACACTGAATGAACGTTGTCTTCAGCGCGTGACACATCTCTCTGCCTCTGTGTCCTGAAGGCTCTGGATGGGAGAATCTATGAACACGTGAAAGACTACCTGGTAGCTCTGTGTCGCACCGAGCTGGAGGCCTCTCAAACATCACATAGCACCTTCCAGTTTCTGTTGGAGAAATCCACCAGGGTGAGTCACAAACTTCTCAGCTCAGGCGCATGCCCAGCAGCTTTGGTTCTTTGCATTTTAAATGAAAGAAGTTTCATGTTTAGGGGGTGATTGCATGAGAAAGTCCAGTAAATTATTTTAGAACATGTCTACCCTTTGCATGATTCCTAAAGCTATAGTCACATACACAGGGTCAATGAGTGGGATGACCTATACAGGTGTTGCGTTTTTTTTTTTTTTTTCTGGCTCTATGGAAGGTCATAGAGAGGAACGACTTGAGAGGAGCACAAGTATGTCTTGCAGTTCTTTTGACGCTTGTACAGCCACTGAAAATGGAACTAGTGAGAGCTAGTTCACTCTCACTGGCTGGCGATCTGTCCAGAGTGTATCCTGCCTTCGCTCAACAGTAGCCGGACGAGCTCTGGTAACCCCGCGGCTCCAGCGGGTTAAGGAAATAGATGGAAGTTCAGGACAGTAGAAGTGATCAGAAACCTACCCTGTGTAAAAAAAAGTTTAATTATCGTCTCCTTGGGTTTAAACTTGGCTTTGTGGAATCAACAGGCTGCAGTGAATTCACGTTTATATTGAGTTTTTCTTTTCCCTTAGATAATTCAAGAGTTCAACCAGCAGTTGTTCATGCAGGAAAACCCAGTCTTTCACAAATCACAGGACTTCCAGTTCCAGCCCAGTGAATGTGACATGGTGAGACTCTGCTGCACACACGAGTGTACGATTGTCCTGCAGCACTTAAGCTTGAAACTGAGCTATTCTTTAGGGATCTTCCATTCAAAACACAGGAACAAAAAACACAAATGTTTCATTAAAAAAGATTAATATGGCAAAATATGAGGAGTTCTTCTCTCCGTTTGCTTTTGATATTTACGATAATACATTAGAAATAAGTAGAGCTAATAAATTATAATGAACCCTAAAAAATGCACATTGATTTTCCATTTATTCAGAAAAAAAATTACCCTTTTTAAATTTTTACTCTGAAGAAGTATGGGACACTTCTTCTTAGATTGTGAATAAAACGTCAATGGAATAATTCAGTAAACTTCATCAAAAATTTGGTTAATCAGGAGCATTTTCTTCTTTTACTTTTATCGGTCACCAGGTCTAAAACATCTATTTATGGATGAATATGACACATTTTGAAGATCTAACAAATGAAGGTGTCTGTCCTGGTGAACACAGCATCATCCAAGCTTCTCCATCCATGTCTCTTTTTCTGTCCTTTCTCTGATCTTCTCTGCCTGCTGCTCTGATGCCTCTACTCACCGATACGCTGTGCCTTCCTTGTTTGTCTTCTTCTTCCTCCTTTAACCTGTGCTAACACTCTTCCCCGAACTTTTTCCCCCACTAACCCTCCCCTGACCGTCTGTCTGTACGCGGCAGACTCTGAGCTCGGAGCAACAGTTGGTGGACATTGAGCCGTCGCCCGTCAGTGCCATGAGAATGACCCTGGCACAGGTAGTTTTAACCATTGTTGGCATTCCCATCCTCATTCCCATCACAGTCCATGGCTCATTTACTTCCCTCAAGTCCACATGATATGTCTCTAGGTTGGTCACATTTAAATAAACGACAACAAACAATTTTCATTTGATTTATCTATTTAAAACAGAAAAGTGTGTTTTTTGTTCATCTCGGAATAAATAAATTATTTTATGTTCAACTTTAGACCATACAAACCCAAGTGATGCTTGAATTTTAACCAGATTTCACCCATAAAGAGGATTTTTTCCCCCTCATAAATTCAAGCCTGAAGCGATGAACACATCCCACAAATATGACTTTGAGTTATTTTATTCCACAGGCAAGTTTCTTCTTGAGTGGAAATGACACAACACAATATCACAGAGGCATTCTCAGCTTTTATCTGCATGTGAACCAATGGGACATTGACTGTATTTCCAAACCTGGGATATTTTGTGACTCTTTTGCTACGGAGTCAGAATTAAACCAAGATAAACAAATGACCTGATGCTGTGAGGTTGTTTAAACTCATGATCTCCTCCATCAAAGTTATAATAATGTTCCTGATGTTCCTGGATTTTCATACGTTTTTACTGCATTTTGATGGGGATGATCACGAAAGCCTCATCATCAAGCAGACGCATCACTTTTGTTGTGAAAGATAAAGATTCACCAGGAAAAATCACTTTCATTTAGTCGTAGTTGCGTTCACACTCAAGTGACCAAAAGCAATTACAATGAGCTGACCACTTGGAGACAATATCCTAAATATACAGAGGTAAAAGCTAATGTAAATGAATTCAAAGGTCTTAACTTGAGAAGCCAAACTACCATCAGTATATGTGGTCCCACCCATTCTCACACATCCCTTAAGCCCTGCTCCTTCACAATAACACTCTTAACAGTCGTCTAAATTACTGTTATCTTGACACTTGTTGTCGTTGCTGAATGAAGCTCTTGACCCACATTGTGATGTACTTCACATTTCCATGATCCAACAGAATTCAGAATGTTAAAACTTGACTGTTGGGATGGGTTATAAGAAAACTGAATCCAAGATCTCCAATGAAAAACTTTAACTTTAGTAAAATGACTTGAATTTTATCTATTGGGTTTTACTTTATTTTTCTAACTAGTGTGTGTGGTCCTTTTAAATCAGTTCAAAACTGTTATTGGAAAAACGTCTCTAATAGAAACTATCACAATAGAAATATCAAACTGGGGTTCACTGTAATAAAATCTGTGATCTGAACCTCTTCTGCAGTTCCCCACATGGAATTGAGCTGTAAATAAATCTCTGCTGCTTTTGTTCTTTCTTTAACACTTTGTGTTGCTGGATTCATGCTGAAGTGTGACTGAATCGTAATGACTGGGTGTGTTTTGCATTGTGATGTACAGACAGCCTTTTGTGCTGCATGTTTGTGGTCTGGTGGTCGGTTTGTAAAGGGGAAGAGTCATCTAGATTCTGACATGATTATATGTAACACTTTTTTTTGATAATGCACAAATTAAAATGAAGTTTTCCATAGATTTCAGGAAAGGAAACTGGAATTAGTTGGGAATACTGATAAAAAATATGCAGGTTCATATGATTCCCTTTAAAACTGATTTCCCCTGTGGATACGTGGCAGAGGGCCGGAGAGAAGATAATTGAACTCACACTTTAAACAACACAGAAGAACATAACCATAAAAAAGAACATTTGGATCTATGAATTTCCTACTTGTTTTCTACATGGCATAAATGAATCCACATTGAAAAAGAGTCATTATCCTTCAGGAGTATCACAATCTTAAACAGATTGTAAAGAAAATAATTATCAAGTTGTCACTTTTACAATTTTACCCACTTTAAAAGGGTGGATGTTTGTGTTTGTGTGTGTGTGTGTGTGTGCAGAGTCGACAGCTGGAGTCTGAGTCTGGAACAACAGAGGAACACAGTCTGAACAAAGAGGCCAGGAAATGGGCCACCAGAGTGGCCAGAGAGCACAAGAACATCATTCACTTCAAGAGAGTAAGAGCAACCTGTGGATTCACCTGCAGAACAAAACATCTGATTCCGACTCATGGATCAAGTTCACTTTTTCTCCATACTCCATCATTTCTGTCTGAAGGTTTGTGTGTGTTGCTTACAGTCTCTGGAGGAGTGTGAAAGTCACGGCTTGCCCCCCACTGAGCAGGGCAGACTGGAGCTGGAGATGAAGATAGAAGACACCAAAGAGATGATGCGCAAAGCTGAGGTCTGTGGCTCACATCTCCTCCTGCCTCGACTCCAATAACGGTTTTAAGGGGTGTCCCATCAATTTCCCCTCAGTATATACATATACATAAACCAAACTGAGAAGATAAATGATTCTTTGTTGGTTTCTTCCAGTTTAGTCTATTCCTTTCTCTTGTTAAGGCCAAACTACCATAATTATGTTTTTATTTTTTACACTTTATATGAGGTTAAGTAATCTATATCACATTCAATGAGGTCAAATGCTGATAATGAAATTATAAAAAATATATTTATTTATGATAGTTTACAGAGTATATGGAAAAAGCATGGAAGATGACAGGTTTATCCATTGACTGCATATGAGTAGTGGAATGAGTGACCCCTCCCCAAGAGTGGTTGCCATAGAAACTCAGACTAACTCGGACCAATCATTGTCTAATGACGATGTCTGGTTCCAACATGGCCACTACCTTAACGTGAAGAAATGGTGACTGAATTTACTTCATTTGATTGGAGCTGGAGGTAAACTATTTTACATGGATGACATCACACTCTCTCAGTCCAGTTCTCAGATACAGTCAACGGGTTTGCTCTGTCCCTAAGTTTGATTTCATTTTTATTATTTTGCACAATTAAAAGAATGAAAAAAACAGAGAAAAAATTAAGTACGGTGCAATGAGAGGCAAAAATCCTGCAGAGTTTAGGCTAATGTTGCTGTCCAAGATTTTTTTTTATTATTACAAAGGACAAAATTTCCTGATAATTTGGAACTTCAACCCTTCTATACGGCTTCCTGTCCCTGACCTGGAAAAATTGACTTGAAGGTTTGATTCACGTCAACTCTGAAGGATTGGAGTTTTGATATTTAGACGATCAAAAAATACATTTTGTTAATTTTCTCTTGTCTTTTACTTATTACTGGAGTTCCCATCTGCTTGTCTGCTCTTCAGCCTTTTGTGAGCTCATTCTCTGTCCTCTTTGGTGTCTTCCTGATATCTGCTGTTAGAGTAGATAAAAGAGAATTTCCCAACTTTTCTTAGCTGAACTGGAACCCTCATTTGTGTAACCGGCGATTAACCAATCAAATGATCTCAGCCTCTGCATGAATTCTGCCTCCCCTGCTCTCATTAGGCCCAGCGCCACCTCCACTGGGCTGATGAATATTTGAAGAGCTCATTGGATAGAAATGATGAGCTCTCAGCTCATCATATGAAAGAGACAGAAGATGTTAATGCTTCGAGATGGCACTTTTATCTGATGCCAACGAGCCTTTGAAACTACCTCGTGTCCTCTCACTGAGCCTTTCAATGGTTCTGTTTAATCGTCAACCAAAAATCAAAGTGTAGATTTAACACAAAGAAATTATGACTTTATAATTTAAAGATTTTGACTGAAAAGAAATCAGGATTCAGTTCCTCACAGGGGATAGAAATCATGACATCATGTGTCATTATGGATCTCAAGACTCCATCTGCTCTTTAAAGTGATGACAAATACATCTCTATTTATTTTAATGAAACTGCAGTAAATCTCTGGATATTTTTAATAAATGTGACAGCAGGTAGACACTGCAGTGTATGAGGAGAACAGCCACAGCTGAGGTGTAGCTTGTCTGTGGTGGTTCTGTGGGTGTCTCAGTGTATATTTAGTGCTGCCAGCATGGAGGACACACGTGTGCTAAAAAAGGTAAAAATACTAGAATTAGACTAGATAGTTTCAATGTATTCACACAGAGGAAGAGGGTGTAAAAGCAAAGGAAGCAACCTTCAGCATTCCTCTAATGTCTACTTTTATCTAGTTTTAAGTCTTACTTCTTATAGTTACAACTAGTGCTGTCATGGGATTAAGTTTTTTTGTGCGATTAATTAATCATGACCTGTAATTAGTTAATCTAATTTTAATCTCACCTAATAATTCCCAGGAAAATCTAATTTTGAGATATATCCATTTAAAATTGTGACATTGTGACATAGTAAAAGATCAAAATGCAACAAAAATGTGACTTTAATAATTTTTTTTTAATTATTATTATAACAGACCTAAAACCTTTCCTTTTTCCACCACCAAGGGACACCTTGTTCAATCTCGAACAATAAGGGGAAAAAAAACAAAAACCAAATATCCGGTCCAGAATTCTTTAATTGAACCTAAAAACAGTAGAAACACAATTTTGAGCAATCAAAAAAGTATTGACCACAAACTTCTCATTAATACCATCATTCTGTATGTTGACATGTGTTTTCCACTGTTAACCGTCCCATGCAATCTGCCCTTTGTGTACCCCATTCATTAATGATTACAAACACTTTGTCTGGCTTTATGCTTTAAATAATAGATAATATAGGCTGAGTTGTGGCTTTGTTTTCGGTTAGTTCTGCTAAAAACTACCAAGTCGCACATTGATGATACCACAGCAGCAACGTGGTGCATGGAGCTTACAGGGCAGGACGTCAAGACCTGCACTGAATAAGAGCAACAATGTAAGACGCTTTTCCAGCTGAGTTCAAATAAGTTTTTGCGAGATATTCTGCTGGATTTTTATTTTATATTGTGTATTTGAGAACACAACAGTAGTTAGAGATTAAAAAAAGAGATTAACACGATAAAAATATCTGTAATTAGTTAGTCTAAACTCATAACCTCATGGTTAAAGAGAAAGAGAAGAGGGTAGTTATGATAAAGGAAATTGATCAAGGAAGTAGTAAAAGGAGAGAGAGAGTTCAGAAGTTGAATAAATACCACTTATTCAGAAAAATCCAGCCGATGGAGCAATGGACTTTCATCTGGTCTGTTAGGCTTTATGCTGACTACTCAAACCTTTTAATATTGCAAACCCATTGTCTTTCCAAAGACCATCAAGTTGAAAGCTGAGGCTCGTTTGGATCTTCTTCGGCAAGTGGGGGTTGCCGTGGACACCTGGTTGAAAAGTGCCATGAACCAGGTGAGTATCACCTGTGAAAAGCTTAGAGGAACGATGTGAGGGTTCCAAACACTCCCTGAACAAACGACCCGCTGTCTCTGCACGTGCTGTAGGTGATGGAGGAGCTGGAGAATGAACGTTGGGCCACCTTCACTTCCCACGGTCCCTCACTGTCGGTGAGACACCCCCCCCCAGAGCTTTCGCTTTCTGGCCAAGTCAGCACAGATGAGCCTGTGAAAATGTTTGTAGCTGCTGACCTGAACTTCCTGTTAGCTGGAACCTTTTTAAGCTTTTTCTGAGTTCTTCAGAAGTTCTCACAAAAATCTGTTTTGAAACGTGTTGCATTTTCTAACAGCTTCATGCAGTCATGTGTTGGAGGAGGAAGAGCAGAGATGCTTTTTAGCATCATGTTTCTCTGCTCTCACTTGCACCAGATTTCCATTTTGATTGAAGGAAGCAACATCTTTGCACACGATCTAAACCAGGAAGTAACTCTGAGCTTTGACTTGGCTGGAAGGTTGGAGCGACACTCCTTTAGTTTTGGATTATTTTAGTTTTTTTTTTATTTTATTTTCCCCATTGTCTATGTGTTCCGATCTGTTTTGCATGTAGTGATGTTCAGGTTTAAAAAAAAATAATTATACCTGTATATATATTCACAAAAGTGTGAATGTGCATGAATATGGGATCAAATTTGGAAAAAAAAGATTAAATTTTTGAACAGTTTTTAACTTAAAAGTTAAAATTTGAAAAGAAAAATTGTAAATTTACAGAAAAAATTTAAAAAAATGGTCAATTTGAGACTTGAGAAAAAAGTTTAATCATAAAACTGTCACCAAATTAAAAATGATCTTTATTTACTGTTTTTTATTTTTTATTTTTGTTTTTTCCAAATTTTGAGAGAGCGTTATCTCTACTGTTTGCCACATCAGTGGAGGGTCGACACAGGTGGGACCTAAAAAACAGGCGCTGTTCTGGAGCGGAAATGAAGTCACCATTACATCTCAATTGGTAACACTTTTAGGTTTACAGAGATTTTTGCGTTTCAAATTCACAAAAGGAAAAAAAAAATCAATATTTATTTCAAGGTAACAATGTCTACTTTTGCATTTAAACTTCAAATGATTTCTTTTTTTCAAGTGGACAATCTGGTTTTTCATTCACTTAAAGTGTACCTTGATTTCCCCTATACACAATCCTCACAAACACATCAAACACAGCACTCCTCTCTTAGCAGGTCAAAGGTTTAACTAGAAACTCTTACCTAAATGACTCATCATCACACCACTTCTATCCCGGGAGATTAGATGGATGAAAAATCTCCTTCAGAGTGAGATAGATGGTAAAATCAGGCCTGCAGTTTAACCTTCCTGTCCTCTTCAATCACTAATTCTCACAGACCGCTGCTTTTACCTCATGAATATTTAAGGAACAGTAAACTGAGTATTGGTTTGAGTCCTGCATGTGTTCATGCATTTCAGAGCTGCAGAGGTTAGCTGCAGATGCTTCATTTGTTGCAGCTGCAACTGAACTTTTGGCATGTCTAATAATTTCATTTTTTAAAATTGTATTTATTTTTTTATTATTAATATTATTATGTGCACATCTTAGTACAGCATGCAATACCTAGTGTGACATACAAACATGTCAGAACATTTTCCTCAAATAAATAAAATAATAAAACAGTTTAATAGTCCTATAACATAATTATCAGCCCAACTTAAAACAATAAAAAACTAAAATTAAAATAGGTCTGCTAATTAGAAGTAATAAATGTAAACATTCCAAATGGGCAATACAAGTTTTTTAAATTGGCTAAATATATTTTAACATTTCTTTAAAATTATTTTAAAAGCGGATATATGCTCACCATTTTCTCATATGTATATAATGTTTTTACCAAATTATGATTAGATTATTTTGTATATTTCACCGGGATTGAAAGTTGAGTCATTGAAGATAAATAATATCTTATGTGTAGATAATGTTATTTTTTTCCCAAACGTGACTTTTACATCTGCCTGATCGAAATAACACTTTTTAAGAATATTAGGAAAAAATCAACAAATATAATCTTTTTACTGGATAATATCTATGTATAATTTTGAACATGAATTCTTTGAAATGATGTTCATTCAATTGTAATCCTCAGAATTTAAGCTTCTTTTTTTCCTTCACATCAACTCTACAGAGGGAACGTTTTTTCGGGTTCAACGCTCATATATCAGTGGAGAAACATGTTCTGGTCCATCAGAGGCGTTTGACATTCTGCTCACATGATGGTGCAGATATCACAAAAAAACAGAGAGATCCTGAATATTTGGTAAAGGGGGGTGTCTGTGTGCAGATGAATGAAAGGAGAAGGGATAAAAGATGGAGTTATGCACATGAAGATGAAACGTTAGGAGGACAATTACTGAAGGAGGAAAAATTGAGTGGAGGAGAGGTGGTGTGATGTGGTGGGAGGGGTGAGGAGAGAGTCGAGTCAAGGTGAGAACGCCGAGGTAAAACGGGAGGCAGAGGTGAAAAAGATGAAGGGCTGTGAAAACAGAAAATAGGCGGAGTGAGATTTTATTTCAGGTTCTGACGCCTGAAGTCTGTTTTATACTTTTATACTCACTTCTTTTACTCCTATTTTTTGGTAAAAACCACAAACCTTCATGTTTAATCTTTAGTGGATCCAATGCAAGAAACAGGATTTGGTTTAATTGTTACTGAGGTGAATGCTGGTTAGTTTATTCCAGAAGTCCTCCTGAAGGAGCTTTGCCATAGACTGAACAAGAATCATGTGATGCACCAAACCCAGTTCAGTCTCAGATTTTTAGTGTTTGTCTTTAAGAGGCACAGACAGCAAAGTAAAAGCACCAGAAAACCCACTAATCTGAAATATAAATACATTTTACTTTGATTTTTTTTTCTAAATGAAGGTCAAGTATATATAGAGTCCATTTCTAAATTAAATGTTAAGCTTAGATTGAGGATATTTCAAAGATCTACTTTAAAAAAATGCTGATTTAAGAAGTTGTTTAAAAAGAGAACGTGTGAATGCAATCTTAATGTGTGTCAGGAGATTGTTGCACAACTTTAGAGGAAGATCATTAAATCTTTGAGGGCACATCTGGACTAAAGAAAAAGCAGCAAAAACAAAATAAAGAAGAAAGAAGTCATATAATTCTAACTTTTCGGAGAAATATATTTAATACGAGAACAAGATGGGACATTTCATCTTGAAAGATAAATCACAATAACTTAATAGATACAATAGACTGAGTATATGCACACTACACTACAGTAACTACATTACTTATTTAGCTTCATGAAATGGGAGGAATTTAGTATATTAGTGCAACATATGAACCAATATTTAGATAGCCACAAAGAACATTCTAACAAAATAACTAAACCCTTTATATCACTTCAAATCAAATCTGTTAAATTCTTCATTCTTTGTGTTACTTCGGAACAATCCCACCAAGCTAGCGTAAGACTGAGCAACGCCCACCCAGCGTATTCTCTACACTAAAAACAAGTTCTTTTTCAACCTGCATTTTTTCATCTGCTCCTGATTCACAATTATTTATAAAGAAATACTTAAAAATGCAACTTTAAGTACTGTATGACCTCCATCATCAGACAGAATTCCACCGGAACATGTGAAAACACCAGTTTCATTGGAGAGATGCAGAATTTAAACTACAGTACAACTTCTGTTGAAACTGTGAACACCAGGGAGACAGACATAAAAACTAAACATAGAAAACATAAAGTAAATAATCAACAACCCTCAGCTTTTAGAGCAACATGAAGGTTTACATTAACATGTCTATTTTAGGATAGAATGGAGAAGATGGAGCTTAAAAACTTTTGTTTAGTTCTGCAGACGCGGAGAGTTTACTATGTAAACAGAAATGTGATGACTAAACACAACAGCCTCGGAAAGACGCACACAAACACACACTCTTTTGTTACTGGGCAGGTCAGTTTGCTGTGTGTGATGGATCTTTCCATTAGCTGGGTCACATGATCTTCATCTAAGCCAGTGAAATTCACACAGAACAAAAGGGGGGAGGGGGGGGCAACATCTGAGCGGCGCGTACCTCCACACCTTTCTCCAGAAGGGCCGAGGGGAGGAGCAGGTGAGGAGTTCAGGTGTAGGACGCAGATTAGACCTGTTGTTAAAGTCTGGATCATGTGAGCCGGAGGACCGTCCTCTGGCAGCTTATCTTCTCACGGCGGCTCTGTTTGTGTGTCCAAAGGGCTCGGTGGACTTGGAGCGGGAGGAGGGCGAGGAGGGCGAAGAGAACATGGAGGTTTTTGACGACAGCAGTTCCAGTCCTTCTGGAACGCTCCGCAACTACCCGCTAACCTGCAAAGTGCTTTATTCATACAAGGTATGAGACACGGGAGCAGCTGCCTCTGTGTTCTGACTGGAAGATACTAGTTTTACTTTAAACGTCTCATAGATCAGGTACATCTAGTAACAGCTGTTAGTAGTAGTCACATGTGTTAACCTAGTTCCGATAGGAAATACAAATAGAGTGTTCCCTCGTTTACCGCCAGAGTTACACTCTAAAAGTAACTTGTGAAAGAATGAAATCTGTGACGTAATTATCTTTATTTTTACAGTTATGACAGATATTTTAAGACTGTATAACCCATCTCTACACACTTTTTTCAGACAGACATGAACATCTTCACTTTTTTCTCTATTGTTTAATCTCTTAAAATTCAAACTTTCATAGAAAAATAAGTCCAGTATATTATAGAATGAAAACAAAGATCTGCTCGCGATCAAAGACTTACTAAATGATTTGGCAAACTGAACACATGACAGGAGACATGACATAGAGGAGACTATTTGACAATGATCTATCAGGGTGAAGAACACAATTTGCTGTAAAAAAATAAAAGTAAAACTGCAAAACTGTACAAAAACATTAGCAAAACCACGAAGATGAACCACGATATAGCGAGGGGCCGCTATACGACTACATTTTGCGTCTTATGACAGTGAAAATTATTTTTGCCACAGTAATAGTTGCACCTTTATTGAAGGATACTTTATTCAGTAGTCCTGAACGGTCAGGTCAGATCTCAGGCTATCTAACTGTTAAAGAACTATATAGTGCCCTAGATTTTAAAAGCAATTTGGACACTATGATCAGTACTTTTTTTTTTAACAGCAAGTACTACATCACTGATTTCGCAAAGTGAAAATCTAATCAAAACAAGCCTTATATGACGTCTATTTATGACTCCATTGTGTTCTGATGATATAAACCTGGGCGGTTTATTCAAAAATTACATTTAAAAACATTTTTTTCACAAAAGTTGTTCAAACGTAATGCATTATGGTCTATATTCGCTAATGTGGGGGGCATTGATCCATCCTGGTTTTTTGCAAAGACTTCTGGGAAATTTCTAGGGCATGCAATTTTGGAATTGTAGATTCAGACAGCACTAGAAAATGGCAAACTCACTAAATAGTGAGCAGTGAAGGACTTCGGACTCAGCCTTAGTCTTTTCCTGACAGTTTTTTATTGATCAGAATATCAAATCTTTATTACTAATGTCAGCCATGAAGCTTGTTTTTCATTTTCCTCCCTCTTTGTTTTCTCTGAAGGCCTCTCAACCAGATGAGTTAACGATCGATGAACAAGAGATGCTGGAGGTCATCGAGGACGGAGACATGGAAGACTGGGTCAAGGTGCTCAATCCCAGAGCTGTTTTGTCCACCTGCTTCGTGTTCTCCACAGCCGCATGTCGTTCTCCTGCTCACTTTGACCTTTCACCCTCTCTGGTTCTCTCCAGGCACGCAACAAGACGGGTCACGTGGGCTACGTCCCTGAAAAATACCTGCAGTTCCCAACTTCCAACAGCCTACTGAGCATGCTCCAGTCCCTGACCACGCTGGACGCTCGGTCCCACACGTCGTCCAATTCCACAGAGCCAGAGCTGCACGCGGTCTGCGTCAATGGAGACACCAACAGTAAGCAGCTGGAACATCTAAGTTGATCTTCACAAATACACACATTTCACCTTGTATGATAAAGTTGTAATGTGTCAGTAATTAAACCACTTTTCTTGGATACTACATTCACAGTAAAATTTGACAGTAAAATGGTAAAAAAGGGAATAACTGAATTCAGTGGGAACCGAATTGGGTTTATTAATCTGCTTTAAATGTCCACAGAGTTTTAAGTTAAATTAAGTTTTGTGAAGAAACTCTTTCTGCCTGACATGAGTGTATTTGGACGCTTTTTCTAAAGACTTTTTGTCCCACCTTATCCTGTAAGACTGAATAATTATGAAATCTGAGTCTTTTTTACTGTATTTTAAGGATTTCCATGGAGCAAAACATAGAAAGAAAGCTACAAGACAAAAAAAAACAGATAACAGTCAAATATTTTGTACATTATTGTCTTAAATCGTCACGTGCATGTATTGTTTTATTCGCTCTACTACCCCATTGACTGTATCTGAGAACTGGACCCAGTGAGGGTGAACATTCTTTGACAATCACTTTGGCCAATCTGGAGTGAGGTTGTTGGTAGGCCACACCCCTACCACTTGAAAGTGGGCCACACCAAACCTTTCAATCAAACGTTTTAAACGCTGGATGTGGGGGCCAGCAGGCTCCACCTACTTTTATTGAGTCTTCTGATTGGTCAGTTTATGACTTTATTACTTGAAATTAATAACTTGAAATGATTTTTATCAAGAGAATGTAAAAAAAAAAAAAGTAGCAGAGCAATAATATTATTCTGACAAATAGAATGACTGTTTATTTCTTCTAGAAGTCTATGGAATTTTGGCTTTTTGGAGCCACTGTTTGAAACGCCAAGGAAGAGGGGTCACTCAGTCCAGTCCTCATGTACAGTCAGTGTTTTACCCCCTGTGTTGGTGAAAATAAAAGCGTATAGGAAACAGAAGAGCTGCTGCTAATCCGAGGATGAAAGTTTCTTTCTGTTGCCATGGTGACTTATTGTCACGTTTGCGTCTCCCAGCAGCATCGTTCGTCCGTGCGCTCTATGATTACGTGGGCCAGGCCGACGAGGAGCTTTCCTTCTCGGAGGGCGCTGTGATCCGCCTGCTGAACCGGGACACCCAAACGGATGATGGCTTCTGGGAGGGGGAGCTAAACGGACGGGTGGGAGTTTTCCCTTCCGTCCTCGTGGAAGATCTTACGGAGAACGGAGAGGCTGGTGGGGGAGCGTCACATGACATACAGGTACTGTGAAGACCTGCACTCCAAAGCAGTCATATATTACTCTCTATTGCGTCCGTACACATGCTGGTAGTCCAACCACCTTGAGCTTCTGTGGTTTTAACTTTAAGATTTCCCTGTTCTGCTGCGCGTCTGTCAAAGCAGTGGTCTCCAACCTTTTTCAAGCCAGGGACCAGTTTATTGTCAGATATTTTCATGGTCCAGCATGTATGAGGCTTTTTTTTAGCTTCCAGTTCCCCTTAACTTTTGAGGGTAAAGTTTCTCTTTATAAGCAGCATGCTTGTAACAGTTGCTGAATATTATGCATTAGTTTTATGGTGTGTTAACGGGGTTCAAACACAGAGACTCTGTCAATGATTTAAAGCAGTATTATCTTAAAGACTTCAGTTTAAAGAGACAGCAAGAGATTTCATGAAACTGAATAGGTTGTGAGCAGTTTTTACTGTTAGAATGATGCTGATTTAACAGGTAGAGGAGGATTCTTTAAAAAAATATATTATACTGACATTTTTCTAATTTATCGTAAGTAAAATCAGCAAATTGGTCTAAATTTGGCTGCTTGTGGTCCGCTTTCATTAAAAGCATCATATAAAGTTACACTTTACATGACTCTGAACATGTGAATGCTTTACCCAAATACACCTCACATAAACTATCTACAGAAACAAGAGTAAAGCTGATGGTTGTTCCATAAGGAGAAAACCTAAACCTGGAGTGTCGTCTGCTGTGCCCCCGTAAACCACAGCTTCCCTCCCTTCCTGTCTGGATGATCTGTCAGCGGCGGCGGAGCTCACAAACAGCCGAGTTCCTGCACTCTGATTAAAAACTTGCTATGCCAATTATAAAAACGCTCTTATCTTTGGCCTAAAATAGAGGAAGGATGCAGCCTCTCCCTTCCTACCAGCCTGCAGACACAACACACAAAACTGCAGCTTTTAGCATCTTTTATGTCTTATTAAGAGGTTAGTGTTGTTCAGAAAGTAGCTTTCATGTTTTCAGGAAATGAGAAAAGAAGATACGTTCTTGGGATTGATCCCTGTGGTATGCCATATCATACGCTATAAAAATAGACCCCTTAGAAATAAGTCAAAAAAAATCTTACTTCAGTGGCAGATTTTATTTAAATAGAAAAAAAAATCTTCAGATGGGTGGTACCAAGAATTAGAATTTATAACATAATAATCTCGTCACTAAGACACGTTTTCTCAAATGAGTGTTATTTTGCTATTGATTTTTTTCTTGATGACTTTT
>NC_050524.1:21326814-21336569 GCF_002922805.2 Oryzias melastigma | reverse complement strand
TTTACTTTGCTAAAATTGAGTTTTTACGGTGACGGAATAGATTCTGAAGGTGAGAACAGTTGCAGTAGAAACCCTGCTGTGTCTTAGTTACACAAAAGCTGCTCCACAGATCTGAAATGACTAAAACAGAGGATTTTCTGTCCTTTAAATTCAAACAAAAACCATTTGGTTGATTCTGAAGTTAAATTAAAATAACCAGAAATATCAAAGTTTAATAATGTTTAAAAAAACGTGCCCATTAGATAATTTTCACTGAAAGTGTGATTTGTTATTGTTTTGTCAGCTGTAGGGATAGGTTATAAAACTTTGTGCCAAATTGTAACTGTTATAGACATAAACGGTTCTACCGGGACTGTCTAAAAGAATTCATTTTGCTGCTTAACTCAGTCCAGTTCTCATGTACAGTTCAAAAAGAAGGAACTAAAGCATCCTACACATATATAAGGGCTTTCCTTCACCCTTTGACACTGTTTTTGGAACATCTTTGGAAAAAAACACATTTTTTTGTAGTTTTGAAGCACCAGTTTGGCACCGACTTCAGATAAAATCCAAACAGCAACAATCTCCATTCAGCTGGTCAGTTGTCAGAAACAAAGTTGCTTAAAAACATGCGAGACGCATCTGTTTCAAGAGGACTCTATGAGCATTTACAAATGCTATTCAGTGAAGTCAAAAGTTGGTTCTGACTTTTGTTTGACCTTTCTCAGATCTCTCCATCTGTAAAGTTGCAGTCATCTCTGCTGCCTCTTCCGCTGTACGATCAGCCTCCCATCAGCCCTTTCACCAGCCCGGAGACCTCCACCCCCCCTCCTCTGCCGCGCTCCCCCTCAGCTGCACTCAACGGGGAGCACAAGCTTCCACTGCCTGCAGCATCGTACAAAGGGCAGCTGTCCTCTCACAGTAAGACCCACCGGCAGCTTTCATCTGTGGACACCATTCTGGGTTCTTTATGTCCTTATCTTTCATCTCTCGCTTCAGATCAAAGCTCTGGCCGCAGTCCAGTGTCTCCGGGGTTTTCTCAGCCTCTACGGTTCACCCCTGAAGGAGGACCCGGCAAACTACGACCTGTTAGTATGAACACGGTTTGAAGCACATCTGTAAAACTACAGATGATGGGATTGCTTTGATGATGGAAGCAAAGAGATAATGTTGTTTTACAAAGAAAGAGTAGATGAGCAGTGGAGTAAAAAGTATTTGTCACAGATTCTGTGTTTTTTTTCCTCCTAAAAAGCTGAGAAGAAAACATTGAAACCGTAAGACAGAATGTAAAAAAGAATCCAGGTAATCAAATTGCTTGATTTGTTTAAAGAATTTGTTGGAGCAGAAAATAAATATTTATCTCCTACAAGCAAACAAAAATTCTGTCTCCCACAAACCTCTTCTGTCCTCTGCTGGTTACCTGAATTAATGTCACCCGTTTCAACTGGTTATCTGTATAAAAGACAACCGATTACACCCTGAAACTTGGTGGAGAACCAATGATGTGCGAAGAAACAGCCCAGAACCAATCCACAATTTGGTATAAGGTTGAAGAGTTCTATCCCAAGAACACTATAGTCACCATAAAGCATGGAGGTGGAAGCATCATGCTTTTGGGTTGCTTTTCTGCAAAACAGAAGGACGACTAATCTGTATAAAGAAAATCAGTGAGAACTTTGAGGATGAAACAAGTCTGGATCTTTCAGCATGACAATGATCCCAAACACATTACCATGGTAACGTAGGAGTGGCTCCATAAAACATATTTCAACCTTCTGAAGTGTTCTAGCCAGCATCTGGACCTCAGTCCTATAGAGGATCTGTGGAAGAAGTTTTCCCCAAAACATCATAGCTCTTGAGAAGATCTGCAAGAAGAATGAACCAAAATAGCAACAGAAGTGTTTTTAAACCTTTGACTAATCATTATTACATTGCAAAGTATTTAGATGAACTTCTGTTATATTCTGCTCCATTATAGAAATAAATTATTTCTAGCAAAATCAAATAAAATGATTTCCTGAAGCTTTTTTTTTTTTTTACATTTTGTCTCTAAGTTGAAGTGTTTCAGTGATGAACATTACAGATCAAACTCTGCCTAAAGTAAGACGATCTGTAGAGTCAATGGTGCAAAAATATTAGTTTTTATTAAACTGATATCCTTTTTAAAATTACTGTAGGAATTATTTGCTTAATTTGAACAAAACAGAGAAAATTGCCTCAATTGGAGTTTTCTTGATGTGTTTTGACCATAAATGTCAGAATCTGTATGTTCACCTAGTTTATTCATCAAATCCTGAACTAAGAGTCCAACATTCTTAAATGTGAGTCACTTATTTTCAAACATAATCATTAAGCTAAAAGGTTGATTTTATTTGTTAATTCTAATAAAGAAAAAGAAGAAATAAATGTACAAATGGTAAAAACATGAAATCTTCTTTTCTTTGTTTGCCACAGGTACGAGCTGCTCCTCCCCCACCCAAGCAACTCTCCCGCCGGCACCAGGAGAAGAGTGACAAAACAGAGGAGGTGGAGATCACGCTCGTGTGACGAGGAGAGACCAGCGCCCTGAAAGAACTAAAGACCACCCCGGACCTAAAACGCAGAAGCAGACGTAGAAATGTAAAGTGAGCGGATTGGAAGCTCCTCCAGACACTCAATCTCCAGATAAAAACACGAGCAGAGCGATGAGATGAAAGAATCTCTGCTTTCTAAGGAAAAGGAGCACCTCCCTGCTCCACCTTTTCTGTTCTTCCACTCCAGAGCTGACAGACAGGAAGTAGACCTGTAGCAACAGGAAGAGGGACGTTTGTGTCGTTACACTCAGTAGACGGAAAGTAAAGCAGTACATTTAATATTTAATACACAGAGAAAAGCTCAAAAGCGTCAAACAATGTTTCAAAGTGTGGTCAAAGATTCTCCGCAAAAACGAACAAAAATCTGTTTTCCCTCGTTTGGAGGAAATCAGGTTGGTGTTCGGTTCTCTGAGATGTTTGGCGACACTCAAAAGTGTTCAATCCTGACAGTTGTGGTATAAAGGTAGTAAATGAACAGAGAAAGCCTTCACCATATATAGTCATTATCATCATCAAATGTATGTATTGTGTATTATTAGTACAGTACATTACTGTTGTCATAGGAATGTTAATCCTCAGCTCAAAGTTTGAAGTTTGTGTGTAAATACAGGAAGGACGGAGCGACGGAAGGAGATCGGAAGAGTTTTAAAAAAGAAAACTTAAAGGGCAGAATGGAGGCGGGATCCTCCGATCTGCTCTGATCTTCATCTGGTCTCATCAGGTTTCTTCAGGTCCGTCCCCGCCCAGTCATGAACCACACAGACGTACGCTAGCAGTAAACTCTCCTCTGTGTCGCTGAATGAAAAATGGTTTACTTTCATTTGAAGTGATGTTCAGGAGAACAGCTCCACTAAACCCCGGTGAACTCGTAGCTGTGTGACCGTTCTGTGCATCACGTTGGTGGGTGCTTCCTGTCATCCCCCATTTTCCATCCATTTACTCTGTTTTGAGCATCGACTGTATCTGAGAACTGGAGTGAGTGTAACCCCCCCCAAACAAAATGGCTTACTTTCAATTCCAACCAAATGAAGGCAATTCAGTCACCATTGTATCACGACACGGACGCCGCCATGTTGGAACCAGACTTCCTCAGTAAGCAGCGATTGGTCCGAGTTGGTCTGAGTCAATGTTGCTATGGCAACCACTCTCACCAATTAAAAATGAGCTTGTTGGAAGTCCATTCCCCTAATGCTACATTCCTACACGGCACGGTTAGCCTACTGTGTTCACACTGGACTGCCGCTACTCAATACTAGCGCATGTCCACCACCGACATTTGGAAAAGGGTCGGTGTGAAATGGTACAAATCTTGCTCCAGCTCTATTTTGACTTATGAAAGACTTGGTGTCATAATTTCTGCCAGGCACAAACCACAATTATTCATTTCTCCGTCATCAATTTATAAGTGGTTCTCACTATGTGAATTAAAAGAAGATGTCATCCTTACATCATTATTAGGGGTGTAACAAATGGATTCATATTGATTCATAATTTCTGGTTGCTGATATGATTCATAATGGATATTGGTTCAGTTTGAACAATCTGATTCACTGACCTAAAATGATCCAGATCATCTTTAGCCTCAAACCATATGGTATTTTCTAATATCAACTATAAATGTATCTTATTTTGAAAGAATTTTATAATTGTATAGGTTGATTCAATTTGATTAACTTGTCTCTGACAGACTGATCTGGTCAGATCATAGGAATATAAATAGACCTATTGATTAATTGTTTACAAATCCAAGTTCCTGATTGGTCACCCTGGTTTAACTTTCAACATGCGTTCAAGAGTATAGAGTCCGAAAACGCTTGTAGAAACTTGCGTAGCTATCTGTTAACATGGGATTTTAGAACACAGAAGCCTGAAACGTGCATATGCGTGGATTTACGTAGACTTGTCTTTGGAAGTGGCCTCATAAATGCGTGTTGCCAAAGGCAGTGTCATGAATGTTGGACATGGGGGCCAACAAGCTCCACCCACTTCTATTGAGGCATCTGATTGGTCAGTTTATAACTTCAATAACAGAAAAAATATGAAAAAAGAGGTGCTTCCTGCTTGGAACACCAGGGGGGAGGGGTCTACTCAATCCAGTTCTCATATGCAGTCCGTGGTTTTGACAGTAAAGGCTGCAGGTGAGGATGGAACCAGCGAGTGACGTTCAAATGCAGCAACGTACAAACCTGTGACTTTTCTTCAAGTCAAACTGAATCTCTCCTTCGTGTACACGTTTAAGCCTTTAGGTCCTTACCTATGCGACAAAAGTAGCACTTTTATTTATTTATTTGTATCCTCCCCTGAAGGTCGTCGTAACCTCATGTGGTATCTGCATGAATAGAGAAAACTGACAAATCCCTGTAGCTACAAATACAGAAATGTTTTTGTTTTCATTCCATTCTGACTTTATTAACGCGCAGATTCAGAGGCATTGATATTTAATAGCCTCCAAAGACATGGAAAGAAAATTGTCGATGGTTTGAAGTTTCCTGAATTTTATAAAAAATAAAAACAACAGAATTTTGAATTAAAATGTGATGTTTAATTTATTTTTATCATGTATTCTGGATTTTTCCCAGTTTCTTTTCACACCAGCTCTACTTTAAAGCTCCGAGTTCGCTCTGAATAAATCACTTTTTGCTAAAAACAGATTTGTTTTTCTGTTTTTATGATGGCGTAATAGGAAGTTGTAGAAAGCAACACAGAAAGTTAACGCTGCTTAAAACAATCCTAAACAATAAACTGTGCTTCAGAAATGAAATAAAAGTATATTTAAACTTAAAATGAAAAAAATCCCCAAAGATTAAAGAACCCTATGAGTAACACTATAAATGATATTGTTTTTTTTTAACAGTATTTACTGAATACTAACCTTTACGAAGTTTGATGGAACCTCTCATCCTTCTGAAACAAAACCCGACAACTTTAGCCTCTTATTTTGAAATGACGTTTTCTAGCTTCCTGTGACCCTCATGAGAAAAGGAGTGAAGTGTGTGGAGCGTTTTCATTCCTGTGCAAATTCACTCACATCTCCTGCTTCCAGGTTCCCCTCCTCCACTGACCTCCTCGATCTGCTGACGTGTTCGATGATTTGGTTTCTATGTTTTCTATACGTGTATTTTTTATGATTCAGAGCGGGAACATTCGGCCTTCTTCTCTCCTCACGGACTGTTGACTCAAATGAGAACAGGCGTTCCTGAGCATCATATCGGCTGTACAATAACTGAAGTTTGTATTTATTGTGTAAAAATGTTAATAAAAAAATATGATGAAGGTGGTGTTCTCGTCCTCTCCTGGATCCAAAGTGGGTGTAGGTTTTCCTTCAGAGCCTCTGTTGGGCGTGATCAAGTCCATAAACATCCTCCGGCTGCAGCTTCCTGTCTGGAGCAGAACCAGAAACGGCTCCGCAGAGGAGAAGCTGCTCCTGCTGAAGGCCTCCTCTGGTTTTTTGGGGGCATTTTTTTGGTCAGGCATGGACACCAAAGGACACTTCCGCTCTTCCTGTGTGAAAATCTATCTATGTTCCAACCCAGAAGGTATGGTAGCTCCATAACTCCAGGAGTAAGTCTCCTTTAGGTTCAACTGTGTTTGCTGATCTTTGAGTCCTAAACTGTGTTTGTCAGACAGCAGGATGGAGCGTCAGGCGCTCAGAGAGGACGTGTTCCCCAGGTTGAGAAGATACTGCAGATCCTCGCTGGGCCTGGATGTGAGAGTGAGTTCTCTTCACCTGCTGAGACCTAATCTCCTGAAAGTGAGGCGTTTTTCAGTCTGGATCAGAAGCAGAGTTGATTCCACTTTTTCAATTTTCTTTCCTGATAACCTAAACGTGCATTTTACCACCCAACAATAAAACTTTAATCTATACATGACTAGAATTCACTGTATATTCAGGAAGTTTAGAAATATAAGCATTTTTTGATCTGATGAATATACTGCAGCACTCTGTGCATCCATCCTTGATTATTTCACACTTCCTGTTTGAAGCCGCTCTCGATACGGTGCGATCACCTCTGCTCAACTTCTGCTAACTAGATTCGACAGTGAAGAGGAGGAGCAGCTGGAGCTCCACCGTCTGTTTGTTTGTGCTCGTGTGTTCCTCACGTCAACACAGTCGGCCTCACACAGAGCAGTATATCATCACCGCGACACCGTGATTAACGGCCAGAAGAACCTGATGTGTCATCCGTCCACCTCCCTGCTGTCTGTTATTGGCTTTCCAGTCACAGGTGTGTGTTTTGCAGGTGATAGATCCATTTGAGTCCAGTGATCCTCGTCGCTGGCCGGATGAAAACACCAGACGGCGGTTGATTACAGAGTGCAGAGAGAGCTCAGCCGGGCCCTTTTTGCTGGTAAATAAACCCCCCCACCACAGATCAGAGGCCTGCGGGAGTCAATGAACATCACACACTGAAGGCAGCAGTCAGTCCTTCTGCACTGTGAGGCTTCAAACAAAGATCACCACCTAGAATAATTGGTGAATCATAAAAGCATATGCTGATGTTCTTCTGGGGATTTCAGTTTTAGTTTTCAGGCCATCGATGCACAGATTTCAACTCCAAAACAATCATCTTCCACTGTTGTGTGTTTTAGCTGCACAAAGTCACCTTATGATTCCAGCAAGGAGAAATCCTTGGTTTAAACTCTAAAACATTTAAACTATTTATTTAGCATCATGGCATAAAACAAACGAAAAATACTAGAGAATAAAACTATAGTTTTTGCAAAATGTACAGCAGTTAAACGTTCAATGTTGACACAAAGTTGCAAGTTCTCCCACTTAGAAATGATGGAGGGGTCTGACATTTTCATCTTAGGTGGATGTCCACTGTGAGAGAAATAATCTTAAAAAAAAAATCTACAAAACCTAGAAACTCTAGAGGGATGATGTTATTGGGATTGTACTCATTTTTCTTCATCTAAACATGAAAAGTAGAATTAAGATCTGAAAGTTCTATTCTGGTCTCATCTGACCACATGGCGTTCTCCCATGAATCCTCTGGATCATCCAAATCTAAGACAGAGCTGGACATGTGCTGGTTTAAGCGGAGGAACCTTCTATGCCATGCATGATTTCAAATCATGACATTGTAGTGTGGGACCAACAGTAACCTTGGAAACGGTGCTCCCAGCTCCTCCTGTATAGTTCTGGGCTGAGTTCTTACTTTCACTGATTCTATGGGGTGGACAGGTGTCTTTATTCAACTAACGACCTCAAACAGGTGCTTCTAATTTAGGATAATTAGTGGAGTGAAGGTGGACTATTTAAAGGTGGACTAACAGGTCTTTGAGGGTCAGACAGGTGACACATATTTATTTGCAGCTGGAGCATACTACTTAAATTACATTTCCAGATTAATTTTTTTTTTTAGATTATGTCTCTCACAGTGGACATACACCTCAGATGACATTAAAAGATACTTTTACTTTCCTTTACACTTGTAAAATACTTCATTATCCCCTGAAATTGCATCCTCTGATACACATTCTACACAAACAAATGAAAAAGAACAGATGTTCGTTTGTTCTGATGCTCCTTTTGTGTCCACACGGTGGCGCTCCAGGCTCTGGTGGGACATCAGTATGGCGCCGGCTGTCTGCCCACCCAGGTGGAGGTGTCAGAGTTCCAGCTGCTGCTGCAGGTGAGCCAGCAGGTGGGAATCAGCACCCTGGAACTGGAGAAGGCCTACCAGAGGGACGAGAACATCATCCCTGCTTCTTTCTCTCTGAGATCTTCCTCCAGTCCTCTGGTAAACATAACAAACTGATCTCTATTCAAAAGTTAACAACTTTTGTTCTTCTAAAGCTCACATTTGTGAGGAAGAAGTGTGTGGTGCAGTTTTCTAAAAAGCCTCTCTGCTCTGCAGTCAGATGGTAATGAGGAAACAGAAAGGAAGAATGAAGAAGAGCTGAAGAAGGTGTTTCAGACAGCAGTGACTCTGAGTTTCTGCAGAGGTCTTTTGGCCCCACAGAGAGCCCGTAGTTTGTACGGTTCAGGTAAATTGTGGGTCTTGTGTCCACTGATGTAGACTTTTTTGTCTTCTGCAGACTGAATTCTCATTGTTTGTATGCCTCCAGTCCTCGATAAAGATCTGCGATTTGCTTTGGCGAACCCGACGGTTGAGGACATCACCAACCGCAGTGTGGTTTACGTCCACAAGGTCCTCAATGCCAGGAAAGACACGTCCAACCAGCTGCTGTCAGGCTCGGAGGTAAAAGGCCTCACTTTTAAAGAAATCTGGGAACATTTGTACAAGGACAAATATCAAATAAAACCAAAACATTTAAACTTTTAAATATATTTCTATTTATTTTTATTTGATTTAGTCCAAAATGTTTTTCCTTTGGCACCTTCAGGCAGAGATCTCTGATCCCACCGTGGCAGCACCCACCCATGACCAATTCCTATCAGAGATGTGTGACGGCTACCTGCCTGCTCTTGTCACCTCCTGCCACCTTCTAGTTTATACCTTCACCACTGAGTGTGACCGTCGCCATGGTTACACCACAGCGAGAAGGCGAGCCTACACAGACTCCCTGAGTCAGCAGGTTTATGCTGACCTCGTCTCGTTTATCGGCAGCTCAAGCTCGTTGGGTTCTGGAGGGGTCTTCCAAAATGTGGGCTCTTTAACGGGAGAGTGGGCTGACCAGGAGCATCTGTGCGGCATCCTGTCGGGGTTTTATGACATCATTCAAGCACAGGAGGAAAAGGTCAGGGGTGATGTACGGTTTTCTGATTACGTCTTCGAGTTGTTCTGTTGGACCTTCAGTCTGGACTTGAATCTCCATGGTTTTAGGTCAGAGCTTATGTGCAGCAGAAGGATCAACAGTGCCCACTAGTGGTGGTAGGAGGACCGTGCACGGGGAAGACGGTGCTTCTGGCTCACTGCACTCATCAGGTATGAGTGCAGATGAAAGTCCTCAACATCTGTCAGCAGTTATAATGGATTTAACAGACAAAAAAATGATTTAAAAAAAACATGGAAAACTATCAGAAATGACCAGAGAATCTTTGGTGCAGGATGCTCCATGTTGATCAAAAATCAGACAGTAAATGAAGGGATAGTGCTTCACAAAAAACAGAAATTACACAAAAATAAAATATTAAAATATCATCTTCAGTTATATTTGCAAGAGGGTTTAAATACTTATGTCCTTCGCTGTGCTTGATTTAAAATACTGTATACTTGAGTCGGTGATCCAAAC
>NC_050524.1:21308688-21326796 GCF_002922805.2 Oryzias melastigma | reverse complement strand
AAGTTTTTACACTCTAGGATGAAATAAAATGTAAAGCTCCGGACTTATTTTGTTTTAGTTAGTAGTTGTGTCAAAAAAGCTCATACAGTGGAGGAAAATAAGCATTTGATCCCTTACTGATTTGGTTGTTTTGCCCACTTAAAAAGAAATTGACAGTCTGTCACTGGTTACAGAGGGATAAAAAAATACAAAGAAAATCAAGAAATTAAAGACTATACGTATAGACTTTCCTAATTAACCTGTCAGCTGAACTGAAGATACCTGTTTGAACTAATCACCTGTATAAAGACACCTGTCCACAGAACCAGTCAGAATACAAACTCTACAGCATGGAAAGACTAAAGATATGTGCATAAACTAGAAGAAACATCTGACTTCTGTGCATGCAAGAGGGGTTTGCCAAAAAACTACCAAATCTTTCCTGCAAGAGGGTTCAAATACTTATTTCCTTCGCTGTACTAGATTTAAAATGTACTTGAGTTGGTGATCCAAACCTGCTCTCTGTTCTTACAGCTCAAGTCTTGGCTGGCAGACTCTGATCCTGTGGGGCTCAGTTATTTCTGCAGCATGTCAGTGGACGCCTCTCCAGAACATCTGCTCACCAGTCTGTGTCGTCAGATTGCTTTAAAGTATGACCACCAGTTTCCTGCAGAGAGAGATTCCAGCTTTTCCACCAGCTCGTTCTTCCAGGATCCAATAATCCCTGGTTCAGGCTTCATGAACCTCCATCTGTCCGAGCTCCAAGAACATCTAGCGTCCCTCCTATCTCTCCTTCCCTGCACTCGGCGGCCTTTCATCCTTCTGCTAGATGGTTTGGATCAACTGGAGAACAACGCCGGTGCTCAGATAGTCAGAAACCTCCCCTCCCCCCTTCCCCCCGCGGTCAAACTCATCATCACAGTTTCCTCCAACCAGACTCACCTCCTGCATGCTATCAAGCAGCGGTACTCACAAAGAGGTCTTCCTCACTGCGTGTCAGAGGAAGAGTTGGGGTTCCTGTGTGTGGAGATGGGATTAGGAGACTCCAAACAGTGTGTGAAGATGCTGACGTCTCTACTAGCGGGTTCAGGGAGGAGGATCACATCTGGACAACAAGTTCTGATTAACAAGGCCCTCACTTCCTGTCGCCTGCCGCTCTACGCCAGACTCCTGCATGTGCATGCTGCTGGGTGGCGCTCAGGTAAGATGGACACGTGATGAAGCTGCACTCTCATTCTTTCTTTTTTACATTAGCAAATGCTAGCTAAATCCATTGACTGTATATGATAACTGGACAGAGTGAGTGTGATGTCATCCATTGAAATATTTAGTTTCAAATTCAGTCACCATTTTTCACAATATGGACGCCGCCATGTTGGAGCCAGATGTCATAAGTAAGCAGCCATTGGTCTGACTCGGTATGAGTCAATGTTTCTACGGCAACCACTCTACTCAATCAGGAGGGAGCTTGTTAAGAGTCTACAATACTACCACTTGAAAGCGCGCTACACAAAATCTGTCAAACATTTTGATCATTGCATGTGGGGGGCCAGCAGGCTCCACCTACTTTTATTGAGGCATCTGGTCAGCTTATAACTTTTCATTTTTTTTTTAAATGATGAGAGCATGTTAAGAAAGGTTACAGAGCAAGAATGGTTATTCTGAAAAATAGAATGAAGTCTATGGGATTTAGGCTTCTTGGAGTCGGCAGGTACTTCCTGTTTGGAACATCCGAGGTTGGAGGGGTCACCCAGTACTTATATACAGTCAACGGATCAACTAAGTATTATTTTTTCTTATTTTTTATTTCTCTGCTCATCTCAGAGGATCATCTGGTCTGTACTAAAGTTGACTGGTGTTTACAATAAATCCATGAAGTCAACGAAGACTTCATTGTGGAGAATCTTTTGCATTTATCGGCGCCGGGGCTCTGGAATATGTTCTGATAATTATTGATCATCTCGGAATGATCTGGATTTTGGGTATTGGTTGGTGTGGGTGATTTTTTTATTTTATGTTTTCTGATAATGATGGTCTGAATATGCTTTGATCTTTGGTATTGATTAGTGTGGATGATAATTTCCTGATGGTAATCAGCTGAGTGTGTATAGATTTTTGGTACTTATTAATATAAATTACTTGTCTGTGGATGTTTGAAATGTAATTACATCATAAAGAGGCTCAATTACCTGAATCTATGATTGTGGGGTATAAATATTTGGTAATAAGAAAACGGTATGATCGACTCGGGGTGGGATCCCTTTCAAGTGATCAACATGTGATTGATAATGTAAGATGCTATTTTATGATTACCTGATTGCTTGAAATAAACCATTTCATTCATTCATTTAATCATTCATCGTTAGTTTCGTGTCAACACTCTAAGCTTAAACCTCTTTGATAACCAGAAAAGGTCATGATTTCACTGGGTAATGTAATACACTTGAAATTTATGTTGTTAAGTATACTTGAGTATAAGTATAGCAAATCTGCTATAGACCATGTACATGTAGTGTAGGAAGTGAATAAATCTTCATACTAAATTGAAACATTTTAAGTTTACAATATAATATGTAAATGTAAACTTCAAGTGTACTGCCTCATTTTTAGGATACATTAAGTATACTGGTAGTGCACTAAAATAGATGATGTTTTGCTCTAGATTTAATTTAGATGTTTATATTTATGGTACAGTAGTAGTAGCAGTAGTTACACAGACCAATAATGTTAAGTTACTGTTACTTTTCCAGGGCTGTGATGGTAGATATGAGCCCTACTGTTAAGCTGATGTAGTTCTCTCTGTTTTTCGTCTCAGACTCAGAGGTGAACGACACCTGCCTTCCAGACGCCGTTCATTCCTCCATTTCTGCTCTCCTGGATCAGCTGGAGCTCAAACACGGCTCCGCCCTTGTGGCTCGTGCCGCGTCTTTCCTCGCCCTCTCCAAATCTGGGCTATCGGAGGCTGAACTTGCTTATCTGCTCTCCAGTGACTCTCTGACTGAGGAGGACTCTGTTTTAAGGTCAAAGGTCACTCAAGTCGATGTGGAGAAGCTGCTCTTGGATTTCAGGAGCTTTCTTCTTAGAAGATCAGTAGCGGGTTCGCAGGTTCTGTTCTGGGTGAGCAGACACTTTGGTCTGGTCGTGTCCAAAAAGTATCTGGGCACGCATGACGTGAAGAGGAAGATTCATTCAGAGATGGCAGACTACTTCAGCGGACGGGGGGTCGGAGGTCAAGGACTGAAGGAGGACAACCAGCCGTTCCTCTTTGCTTCTCCAGAAAACATCAGCTGGGTGAATGTGAGAAAAATCATCGAGCTGCCGCATCACTTGCAGCAAAGCGGCAGGTGGGCGGAGCTGGAAGCTGAGCTGTTGATGTCTCTGGATTTTCACCAGGCGATGCTTCAAGCTGGACGTCTGGAAGATCTGATCTCCATGCTGGAGTCTGACAGAAGCTCCTCAGAGTTTAGGTTTTTTAGGGAAAAACGGCTCCTAGCAAAAGTGTTGAGGTCATCCGCCTGCTTCCTGCTGAGATCACCCCACCAGCTGTCTACAGTCATGGAAATGAACATCCTCCCTTTTCTGGGGTGTTTCCCCACCCTTGAGGGTTACATCCAACATGTTAGAGAAGAAAGACGGCAAAAGGAGAGCGGGCTAGAAATCTCTCTTTGGCCTTGTCTCCACTCTGTTCCTGCCCTTCAGAGCGTAGATGATAAACTGCGAGTCACCGAATCTGCAGCTACAGGATGTGGAACGGTAGCACAGACCACGGAGGACGGCTCTGCTTGGATCTGGAGAAGCTCCGGGTTGGT
Organism: Oryzias melastigma; assembly: GCF_002922805.2. Classification (NCBI taxonomy): domain Eukaryota; kingdom Metazoa; phylum Chordata; class Actinopteri; order Beloniformes; family Adrianichthyidae; genus Oryzias; species Oryzias melastigma. The sequence goes on along the minus strand of NC_050524.1, from coordinate 21,323,008 downwards.
CAGACTCAGGATGTCCCTGAGCTGTGAGCAGCAGGAGGTGAAGTTTACTGGAGTGAGAGGCTGTGGCCGGTTCCTGCTGCTGTCCGCTGAGGGCAGCAGGCTCTTCGTGTGGGACGTGTCCGGTCCAGAGAAGCTCCAGGAGGTTGAAGACTCTCTCGGATCATCAAAAAGAGTCGGAGGATTTATTGCACTCCAGGAAACGTTCGGTTTGTGGTGGGAAAAGCAGAAGTTTGTTGGTGTGTTTGATGCTTGCGGCAGGAACATAGCTCATTTTAAGTGTCGGAGCGCCGTCACCTGTGTGGCGTTCTCCACCCACAGCTTTCATGTGTTCTGCGGGCAGGAGGATGGCACCGTGTCTGCGTTTGACATCCAAACTGGGAGACTGCTGGGCTCTTGTTCCCACTGGAAGCACAGCGCCATCACGGTGATAATCCTCAGCGAAGAGCAACAGGAAATGGCATGCCTTGACAGGACTGGGAGCATTGCATTATGGGATATCGCATCGAAAGAACAGACGTTCAGACTTGTCAGAGAGGAAAACAGTCAGGAGGAATCTGACATCCTCAACACAGATTACGTGGAGGACATCAGCTTGCTCCTGGTGTGTGGGGAGAAGCAGGTGACCCTGTGGGGTTCGGATAGCTGGGATCTGGTGGAGGAGTTCTCAGCGCCAAAGACGAAAGTCTTCACCCAGGCGGTGCTGAGTCAGGATGGACACCTCTTCTTGGCTCTGTTACGGAGCTGCAGCTTGGTGTTGGTGTGGAGTATCAGCTCTGGGCGGTGTGTTCTCTCCTTGGAGTCAAACGGGCTGCCGCTGCTGCTCCTCAGAACGTTCTCAGAAACCATCTGTGTCTCTCAGAGTGGCTGCTTGACCATCTGGGACTCGAGGATGATCGATGCAGCGGGAACCGCTCCAAAAATGAGAGATAGAGTGAATGAAGTTGTGGCTGATAAAGCAGTAAAGTTTCTTTACACGTCAGATGGCTCACGTGAAGTGTGGAGGTGGAGCTTAGACTCAGGACGTCCAGGTCACAGCTTCCTCCACGATGGCGCAGTGGAAAAACTACAGCTTTCTCCCAGCAGCTTGAAGCTGGTGACGCTCTCAGCTGGGGAGATCTACGTTTGGGAGACAGAAACGGGTCAGAATGTGGTCCGGATCGGCGGCAGCAGAGCCACCGATCTCCTGATTACACCCAACAGTAAGTTTGGCGTGAGCATTTTTGAAGAAGGACTCTCTCGAGTTTGGAAGCTGGCACAAGGAAGCATCGTGTGCAGCATACACCTTCAACTGTCTGACCCCCAGGTGTCACCTGATGGTACGTTCCTCATCAGCCTGCACCACGGAGACCTGCTGGCTGCCAGCTTGTGGTCAGGCTTGATTTGTAAGCGTTTCTCCTGCATGGAGCCGTCTGAGGTGGTTGCTTTCCGCACGCTGTCGGAGCATCCAGACTTTGTGGTTGTGATGGCTGCCCTGGGGGCGGTGTACACCTGGAAGGTGTCAGAGGAGACGGTGTGCCAGCACTTTGATCTACCAACTATGTTTTACTGTGATCCAGGAGCCTTCCAGATGTCATCCGATGGGAGCTGTGCCTTGTTGTCCACTTGTGGCGACCAAATGAAGCTTCTAGATCTGTCTCGAGTCAGACTGTGCTCGTTTAAAGCTGAAGGAACTGTCATTAAAGTCTGTTTGGACCAAACCGGATCGTATGTTGCATACATAACCAGCCCCCACAGCCTGGAGGAAAGCTGCACCTGTCACCTGCACAACCAGCCCGTCCTCACCGTCACACGGCTTTCAGATGGAGAGCGGATTGGAAGTGTACATCTGTCGGGAAACCCCTCCACTCTGGGTGTGTGTGATCAGAGAAGGATTTTTGTGGGGTTTGAGGACGGATCCATCGGTCTGTACTCCATTTTAGATTCCACTGTTGATGAGGAAACTTTGCTCAGAGGCACTAAGGAATCAAAAGACCATTTGAAAGAGAACTTCTGCCCTTTTGAGGAACCGATCAGTTGGTTTCCTCAAGCCAAACCTAATGTAAATTGGCCTCAAAGTTTATAATTAGCATTTTTTAACACAGAATGAGACTCAAATATTTTACTGTTTATATTTGTAAATACACAAATCTTGTTAATCAAGATCACAGAGTTGTCTTTGTCATTCAGCAGTCCTGGTCTACAACGATCAGATTGTTTTTGCAATTGTGTTTTTTTTTCTATCGTAAAATCCCAGTGATCTTTTAGTTGTGACAATAAAGTTTTTTTAAGACATATCTTCTGCCTTACTGCAGTAGCTCATTAGAAACACAATTCTGGGTTGTGGGCGGGACTGCTGACGCAGAGCAACCCACTCCTCCCCGTCACTGAGAGCTCTATTTGCACGCTCAAGAGCTAGCTTAGAGCTATGAAAAAAGACATCACAGCAGGAGAAACCGTCCAAAAGATGAATGTTAAAATCTCTTATGGAGCTCGAATTAAAAAAATATTCTGAAATCCAACAAATAACAAAAATCCAAACACTTTTGTTCGGGATATTCAAAGAAAAAAATTGAGGTTAATATGGGATGGCCACATCACCCACAGAAATTTGGTAATTTTTACATTCTTTCACAATATGGGAAAAGAAAACTAGCATTTGAGTAATCCTCACGGAATTTCAAGCACACGCCATCATGTTAAGTCAATAACCACAACCAAAGTTTCATTGACCTTTAACCTCAGGCCTCCTGAATTAAAAAAAAAAAAAAAATACACTTTTAGGGATTTCTATCCACCGCCTCCTAACTTGTTGAGCAACATCGGGAAACTACTTGGAATAAAATATTATAATTAGAAGTTGTAGGATTTTGAATGGCGAGTTCCCAAAAGTGGCGTTCCCATGTTGCTCTCACATTTTTTTACTGGAATATTGAGAAAAACAAACACATGAATTGTTGGCTGAAGCTCAACAAAACGATATAGCATACGATAATAACACACTAGGAATGTAAGAATTTTCAAAAAAGTACATCAACTTGTTCGTAAGCCCCAAGACAACCCATAAAATAAAGTGGTTGCTATGGAGATAAAACCGGCAGAAAAGCCGACATTTTAAAAACACTGCATTTTCTTTTTTATCATTTGTCGCGTGCAGGTCTGACCAGGGTGGGCGGGGCAGAAGGGGAGAGTGAGGGGCACGTAGCAGCCGTTCAACCAGTGAGGGCGGGTCGAAAGGGAGCTGGAAGGGCTCCCACAATGCCACTCGTAGCTTTAATTGTGTTTATTTAGGGTTGTTTAAGCTGGTAAAAATTGTTCCAGAAGAAAAGAAAATTTTTGGTTTAACTTTTGTATCAGTTTATTTATTCATTTATTGTAAGTTAGTATGAGTTGTGAATGATTTTGGACATTTTGAATTAAAAAAACATAAAATTAAAACGGGATATTTTATTTTCTATGCTTAACAAGATCACACCTTGTGTTTTTTGTTTCTTTTATTTCTGTTTTTACAAACAAACCCAAAACAAAATCCCTCCAAACCTGCAAGCTGAACTATTTAGAGCAGACATCTGTGGAAAAATGTACAACCCATCTGAATGAGAACATCACAGCTTTCAAATAAAATTATGTCAGAGTTGGAAGCCCACTCTACAGTAGATTTGAAACACATAATCAGAAGTCTGTTGTCGTCTGTGTATTTACTGTCATTTAGTGGGATATGATTAAAGTCTTGTCCAGAACCAAAGTGAGGACAGCCCTGGCCCAGTCAGTTAAACCAGTTAAACTTTGACCAATCAGGGACTCTGATTTGGTAGTGCCATTGGTATGGACGGCATCCCTTTAAATTTTGGGAAGTGCCAAACATTAAAAAAGGATTCACAAAATGGAATAAATAATTGTAGAGGTCTGTTTTATGACACCACATATTTCATATATCGGAACAGAGCTGTGAAGGAAAGAGCCCTAAATTTGAACCACTTTGGCATTTTGCACCAAATCTCTTCCTACCGTAGATGGTAGACATACGCTAGTAAACAGTAGTTAAAGAAAAGATGAAGAGGAAGCCCCTCCCTGCTTTTCTAGTGTGAATATCACGGGCTGGACAATGCCCAGTATGAATGTAGCTGCAGACTCGGCTCAGAGCACCTCCTGTTTTAACCCTGTAAAGACCACTTCCTCAAAGGATTGAGTGAAAATTCAACATTTTTTGAATCAAGATGCTTTTACCCTTTGATAAAATCCATGAAAAAAATGCAATTTAATGTTTTATGATATATAGATAGAATCAATGATGATACATTGGGTGATTTGGTAAATTTTGTTCACAATGTTAATTTAAGATGTCAAAATATTGACGTGAGTGCTCAGGAAAAAAGCTCTTTATTTAGCCACTGTTTAGAATTTGATCAACACATTAGTAGCTGTAGTCACTGTACTATAAAAAAAATGTTATCTACATTTTTTGAATTCTTTCAATAATAACAAGATGGGCATATCTCACTGTAAATTTTTAAAAATTATCAAAACTTTTTCTGCGTCAAAAGTGTTTTTGAGATTTAATGGAAGCAGCCATTTTGAACATTGACTGTATAAGAGAACTGGACTAGGTGACCCCCTCCCCCCCTCATGTTCCAAACAGGAAGTACTTGCTGGCTCCAAGAAGCCAAAAACCCATAGACTTCTATAGAGAAATAAACCGTTATTACTGGTTATTCTATTTGTCAGAATAACCATTCTTGATCTGATACCTCAATTTTTTATCATGTTCTTGATAATATTAATTTTCTACATGATATCTTTTCTGTAGTTCAAGTTATTCAAGTAATAAACTGACTGAATCAGATGCCTCAGTAAAAGCATGTGATGCCCGCTGGACATTTGTTTGACTCTCCGGGAGCCCACTTTCAGTAAGGACTTCCAACAAGCTCACTCCTGATTGGTGACAGCTGTTGCTATAGAAATTCAACTTTTACCAATCACTACCCACTAACATTGTCTGGCGCTAAATGGCGGCGTCCGTATCTCAGAAAAATGGCGTCTGAATTGACATTATTTCACTGGTCCCGTAAGTATAACATTTTCTACGAGTGATGTCACACTCACTCAGTCCAGTTCTCTGATACTGTCAATGATTTTGAAATGACTTGGAGAATCCCTTCTACTGCCTCTAGTGAAATGATGACACAGGATAGAAAACATGAGCCAAGTTCTATACAATGGGTTTCTAAGGAAAGTTTGGATCATGCTAATGGTGCTTTTCTACCTTTCTTGAAGGCCTAAAGCGCTTTACAGTTGCAGACCCGTTCACCCATTCACACACTGATGGTGGCTCCAGTGATGAACACTGGCGCCAACCTTTCACCAGAGGCAATTTGGGGTTCAGTGTCTTGCCCAAAGACATTTTGACACATGGGCGGGCAAAGCGGAAATCAAACCCACAATCTTCCGATCAGGAGTCGACCACCCTACCGCTGCTCCACAGCCGCCCCTAATGAGATGGGGTCTCAGAAATGCCTTTATCAAATACGATACAGATGGCTATCACGTAGGGTTAACTCACCTGTATAATGTGCTGTTCCACTCACTTTCAAAAAGTCTGTCATGTGTGACGGTCTTTGATCCAGAACCTTCCACCTCCTACAACTTTCCACTCTGTGTTTTGTTCCTATCCTCTCCTAACATGACTGATAGAAAATTCTATTTCATTGTCATCACTGAAGCATTAACATAATGAAACACAGTCAGAATGTTTTCTTTTGACAGGTGTTTTATTATAAAGTTCTGACCAGTAATTATACATTTCTGGCTTGATAAAACTGGCAAAAAAAACAACATGTATGTACATTTGGCCTTAATATACACACATATTTCACTCTAAAATCTACAGATTTTTAATCATGTAGCAATATGGACATGATATTGTGCTTCCCATTTCTGCTTTGGTTCAGGAAATATGGATTTCATGAATCTGCTGTATGAAGGCACTACAGCTTGTGTTTGGAATGGAAAATCTTTCTTCACATTGATTTATTTTCTGTGCAGCATTGTTCAGCCAGTCCCACGTGTCTCTGTGATTTTTCTCAAACAGTAACTGCTTTTATAACAGTGTATATGATTCAAATTATAAACATCTTTTATAGAAAAGGAACAAGAACATTTGAAACCTATTCACTGTGGTTCCTACATTTCTATCTTCTGCTGCTAAATCTAGAAGCAAATATTCTTTCTGAGCAGATTGAAATCATAATTTTCCATTTTGATCAATCTTACATTTCAAGCAATAATTTGTCAATACAATGTCATTTATCAACAGTTCAATCATCAATAGATATAATGTTATCATAAATTTCTGAACAGTGGGTCAGTCTAAGTATAAATAACGTTCACACGGAGGCTGGACTTGTGATGGCGAGCGGACCAGCTGAAAGACGGCGATGGAGCTACAGGTCAGTGGGGTCACAATCAGACTATTTGAACTGACATGGAGGTAACAGATCAACATGAGATGAGTCCTAAAGTAGCTACTGTATTTTCCGCACTATAAGGTGCACTTAAAAGCACCTTAACTATGGATTAATTTTGGTTTTGCTTACTGTTGTTTGGCGAGGTTCACTGGTGCTCTGTCAGTTTTGACTTGCAAAGAAGGTTGGGGCTATTGTGAATATGCTAACGCTGATACTAGCACATGTCCACCACCTACATTTGGAAGAGTTTTGGTGGGAAATGTCGAAACAGTGCAAATCTTGCTCCAGGCTTATTCTTCCACAGCTCCGTTCTGTTATATGAAAGACTTTGTGTCAAATAACCGTTGGCACTGTTGTGAATTTAAAGGGACGCCATCCATACCAACATCACTACCAAATCCAGTCCCTGATTGGTCAAAGTTCAATGGTTTAACGTTCAACAAACGGTCATTGATCACGCATTTTGTAAGTAGAACTCAAAAAAGCTTGTCAAAACTTACATATTGACACATGAACGCGAGAGTTTTAAACACGGAAGCCTGAAACGCACATTTACAAGTGTTTACATAGACCTTTTTTAGGAGGTGGGTGCTTTAACTCATGTTGCTGAGGGCGGTGTGAATGCAGCTTTAAAGTTCAGTGCGCCTTATTTGTGACATAATTTCCAAAATAGATACATACATACATTGATGATGCGCCTCATAATCCGGTGCGCCCTATAGTGCGGAAAATACAGTACAAAAAAGCATGGACAGAAAGAACACAGGAGTTAGTCAGAACATGCTCCACACTGAATATGGAGGAAAACTGTCCACTAACCATCACTTCAAAGTATTTGTGTTTATTAGTAACAGTAAATAAATAAATTCAGAGTTTGAAAAGTTGCTGATCCAAATTAATCTAATGGAAGACCGTAGACATCATTGTTCAATCTGTTCAGCTCTTCTTGTCTATAAATTTGAAAGTACAGTACTTGTTTGATGTTATATTTTAAGGTTGATCAACAGAGCTCCAGGCTCCCTTTGGGTTTTCTAAATAATTTGGCTGCTTTTTTCCCCTTTTTTGTATCACCCCCATAGACAGAGAAGGGAAAACCCAATGCTGTGTTGGCACATCAATGCTTTAGAACTGGTGTCCAATTGTCTTTCCTGTGAGACGTGGCTAAAAGGTTAGGAACCAATGATGAGTCGAAGTAAGAGCCTGAAGCTACATTCTTAAAGTTGTTCAGTGATTCCTCGTTTGCACTGACACAACACAACAGTGGCTCATTCCTGGTTTAGGAGCTCTTACATCCAGTTGTGTCCTGTCAAGGTATCAGTCTGTAGAAAGCTTCTTGCAGATCTTGTGAGACTTTCTCTTTCCTTTCTCCTCACTCCATCCTGTCGCTGCCATCCCCGTTGATCTGTACCACACAGTCCCTGCTCATGGGCTCCTTTGAATGGGCCGTGTCAAAGTGCTCGATGCTCACCATGTACCTCCCCCGAGCATCCAGCCCCAACGCAGGCACAAACCGCCGGTCAAATTGAATTTCTTGCCGCAGGTAGGAGGTTCTTTTCTGGCAGGAGTCCCCCGTTCCCTCCTGCAAAGCTGTGAGGAAGACCACCAGCTCAAAATGGTTGGAGGACCCTTCGCAGAGCGCTGGGTAGAGCGGGCTGTGGCGGTCCAGGGGGTGGTAAAAAGTCAGCGGAAAAATGAAGAACGGACATGGCTGCTGGCCGAGATGGTCCAACTGGAAGTCCAGGGTGGTTTGATAGAGAGCCTGACCTTCATGCTCCTCGTAGAGGACAGCACTCACCTTCACGTCCACCAGGGGGCGGGGTAGCAGATTGGTGGCTCGTACCATCAGGCACGTCTTGCCTTGGTGTTGGCCCACCACTGCTTGGGGGCTGAACTGGATGGCTCCCGCTCTCTTCTGAGGACGTGCAATCTTGGCCACAAAAGCACCTGAAGATAAAGACATCAACATCTCAAGCTTTCACACTGTTGCTCCATTTCCTGTTACACCTTAATTAAAGCAAAAATGTTCTGAAAACACTTGATGATCAAGTGTCAAATATGTTCAAACTGAAGCAAAAATATTTTCTTTCCAGATTTTAGAAGTGAAAATTCAACATTTTCTTTATTTATAGGAATAACCTACAATTTGATTGTTCAAATTCTCTTAGTATTATTACTGAATGTTTTGTTATTTATTATACTTGAGCATAAACATAGCAGGCATACCATAATTATACAATGCTTATACTTTTACTATGCTTATACTATACTTATATTTAAGTATACGTATAGCAGGCATACTATACTTATGCATATATACTTATGTTTGAGTATAAATTTACCAGGTATACTATACTTATACTATGCTTAGACTTTTTCTATACTTATGCTTATGCATAAGTATAGCAAGCACACTATACTTGTACTATACTTAAGCTTATATTAGACTTATACTTGCGTATGGGTATAGCAGGAATATTATACTTAGTATACTTGTGCATATACTTAAATTTGCGAATAAGTATAGCAGGTATACTATACTTATGCTTATACTATGCTTATACTTGAGTATAAGTATAGTATAAGCAAACTATACTTACACACTTATCCATCAGTACAGATATAGCAGGCATATTATACTTACCATACTTATGCATATACTTCTATTTAAGTATAGCAGGTATACTATACTATAGCTATGCTTATACTACACTTATACTTGCGTATAAGTATAGCAGGTATAATATACTAATGCTTTTACAAAACTTATACTTGAGTATAAGTATAGGAGGTATACTATACTATAGCTATGCTTATACTACACTTATACTTGAGCATACGTATAGCAGGTATAATATACTATACTTATGCTTATACTACACTTATACTTGAGCATAAGTATAGCAGGTATACTATACTATAGCTATGCTTATACTACACTTATACTTGAGCATAAGTATAGCAGGTATAATATACTATACTTATGCTTATACTACACTTATACTTGAGCATACGTATAGCAGGTATACTATACTATACCTATGTTTATACTACACTTATACTTGAGCATAAGTATAGCAGGTACACTATACTATACCTATGCTTATACTACATTATACTTGAGCATAAGTATAGCAGGTATACTATACTATACTTATACTTATACTACACTTATACTTGAGCATAAGTATAGCAGGAATACTATACTATACTTGTGCTTATACTACACTTATACTTGAGTATAATTATAGCTGGTATACTATACTTGAGTATAAGTATAGCAGGTATGTTGTGTACAGTATGTGTTTTGTGGGAAGTATACTAAGTGAACACTTCTTCAGAGTACAATGGAACATATTAACTTTACAACATAGAAGTATACTTGAAGTATAAAGACTACATTTTGCTTCTTTCATTAGGAACTTTAGACTTGGAGACTTCCCTATAGACATTGGCTGTCTGTTGGATGTGATGATTAGGCTTACTTTGAGTTTGTGAGTTTGAAACAGAATCTTTGACTGATAGATCCAAACTGGACATGATCTCCGCAACCTGGAATATAAGCCATGTGGCGCCCGGTTAGTCTTTTGATGGGAGTCTGCCTTCAGCTATCAGGTTTGAAAGCTACTTGAAACCCATGCTGTTGCCAAATCTGGAATCTGCCACAAAACAAGCCAAATCAAGTATCAACGGCAAGGCTGTTCACTGTGACACCCCCTGAAGGGAACACCCAAGAGGAAAAGCAAACAGTTCTTGACTGTATGATATACGTGCTTTTTATACATCAAACCATGCCCTCACTTAGACATTAATGTCCAATTCCATATTTAGCTCAACTTTTTTTTCTTTTTTTAACAAATGAATTATTTGAATGTCTATCATGTCGAGGTGCATTATGTATCATGAGAATAAAAGACAACAATAAAAGCACTACAAAAGCTGTATAAATATATACAAATGTCATGACGTTCGAAATGCTTAGAAACCTTTTGAGTCTGCTAGCTTTGTAGTCCTGTATATCTCCTGACTAATAACAGTATTTTGATGAAGTGATAACCAGGATGAGAGCAATCTGTTTTGTTCTTTAACCTATAAACTTGGGTCTTTTTTTTCTAAAATAAAGTAATTATTCATTAAAATTTAGCATCTGTCTATGGAATATTGGAAGAGAATGAGATTTTGCATCACAGGAACAGAGGAAAAGTTTGCTCTCTACTTTTGTAGTTCACCAAAATCTCCACTAGATGATGCTGGGAGGACTGTCCCTCCAGTTTATACAAGCTCAAATAACAGCTTCCATCAACAGAACATCACAGATGCTACAGAGAATCCAAACATTTAACACAAACGAATGTTTGACAAACTCTAAACAGATTCATGAAGATTATTGATATTTTGGTCCAACAGCACTTTTTCCCCAAGTTTTTTATTCTTTTTGTAGGGGTTGCAGGATAAGTCCACACAGACTAAACTCTCCTAGCTGGTTTAGACTAGTAAACAATGGTAGTTTCCAAGACAAAGAGGAGAAAAGATAAACACAGAGAGATAGACAATGATAGAGACAGACGGGACCAATGAGAAAAGCCCGGATCGACTAAACTCTCCCAGAACAGTTTGGACTGTGCCAGTTTCCACATAAAGAGATGAGGATCAGAACAGATAAGAGATATCAAAAGGGTAGATTCAGCACACCAGCCAAGACATCACTTAGCAAAAATTAGCCCAGTTTTATATAGAATCTCCAAAAACAAAACAACTCAGCTAAAGTAACAGATTAGAACCAACAGACGGACAAACAGGAAATCAGCTCAGCAAACATTAAAAACAAAAACAAATTATACGACCAAACTAAGTAAATGCACCAAGAATTTTGATTTAGAGGTTTAAAATTGCATTCAGAGTTTTAGAAAATAAGAAGGTATGTTTAATTCATTTTGTTTTTGGTTTTTATATTGAAAAATTGTATATGTAAAAACACTTTGAGTTACATTGGTATAAAAGGTGCTTTACAAATGATGTTTCATTTGATTGATGAAGACAACCTGTAACAAAACACGGAGTGCATAAAGTTAAGATATTTTTAGCTTTCATTTCACAAAGATTCTGTTTTTTTTCTCATTTAAAAAAAACATTATTGAACTGGTTTGCCTCCAAGCCATTTTTAATTATATAGATTTCAAATAGAAACACAAACTTCTGAATTTCTCACAGCAGGTGTGTTCTGACGAAAAGAAATTGGCTTTGTGACCCTCATTTCGTTTTTTATTTCCCTTTAAGTTATCCTAATCCCTAAAATGTCTCACCAATAAAAGGTGCTTTGAAGTGAATAGTACTTATAATAATCTTTGGACTTAAAATACAATTTGTTATCTTATCGATGGTGTAATTGTTTAAGGTTGTCCGGCTCTCTGCCTCCCTCTTGTGGTTATCTCTGTCATTGCTGTCCTCTGACCACGTGTCTGTTCTGCACAGGTGCACAGGATTACTGGTGGGAACTCCCGACGCACCTGCAACTCATCTTCAATCATCCTGCTGTACTTACTTAGGGCCTTTTTTTTTTTTTTTTTCTTCCCAAACCTTTCCACCAGTCTGTCAACTAACTTCTAGAGGTACAAATCTGCATTTGTAACAGTTGTCTCCATCATCTTCTTGTCTAACATTTGGAATATATTAATCATTTATCATCACTGTTTCCAGATTTCACTTCCTTCTTTTAGGAATTAAAAACTGTTATCTTTTCACCAGGGGTAGAAGTAGATATTTTGTTATGCTGGTACTATGAGTAACTGAGAGTCGACAGTTAACCTATAAAGCATGTTTTTGGACTTATAGAGGAAAGTGATGTTCCTGGAAGAAACGGGGAGAGCCTAAATCCCAGCCTCTTTTTTTCACTGTAAGGTGCTAGCCACTCCACCACTGTGCTACCCTAAAACACCCATACAAATCCTTTTCATCACGTGATCGGTTTGTGACATCATCCAAAATGTCCGCCAAATGGGAGCAAGTGTCGACGAACCCACGAGTGTCATGAGAAAATATGCCATGTTTTCAGGTTTACAGTCCTGTCATCCACATGAAAGGAACACAAGAGCAGTTGGGGTGAATTGTCAACACACCTGCTAGTGTGTAATTGCTGTTGTTTTCAGCAACAACAAGAATGTAAAAGTAGCATGCCAACAAATTCTAAATGTGCATCTCAGTTCAGCACTTAGCTATAGTATTTTTGGATTATTTATTTATTAGCTAACAGTTTATTACAGCAGTTCATCCTGTTATTCGGAATTGAAGCAGAACATCTATTTGGTGAATAAGGAAGATACATTCTAGACTTCCTGCAGAAATGAGAAAACAGTGGATTTGCTTTTGTGTGAAGACATTCTGAAAATGTCATTTTTCTAGATAAACTGACTAAGTTCTCTCAGGGTTTTGTAGGGTTTCTCCAACCAGTGAAGGGAATTTCCAGACAGTTTCTTGGTGCAGTTGTGACAAACAGACTCATGCTGCATCTGAGGGAGTTAGAGGCCTGAATTCCATCAGGACGACCATAGCAGTTTAACCCTATGGAGACAGTAGATTACAATGTTCAAAAAAAAGTAAAAATGGGTTTAAAAATATATCATAATCAGTGATTATGTTATGTGATTATCAAAAGTAAAATTTGCTGAGTTTGCATAATGCTAAATAAAAACCTTCATCTTTGTTTTTCTTGTCCGAGCTGCCATCTAGCTCAAAACTGTGGGACTGGATATCTCTGATAACTCTGATATGCCTTTTTTTTTGCTATGCTAATATTAGCTTTTAGTCATGAGGAACCATAAACTAGCAGGAGAGAATATAAACAAAGGAATGCCAGGAAATCAATGTGGGGTTACTTCTGTACCAAAGGTTCTTCCCACAACTCAGACGCAAATTTCTAATGAAGTTTTATTAAGTCACTCTTGTCTCTTTACAGGGAAGACACACAGATACTTCAACATTTACTAACAAACTACCCAACTACAACTGGACACAAGCAGTTGTAGCATAAAACGTCTTTAATGACAGAATGTTAGGACTACGTCTTTATTTTTACACCCAAACTGAGAAGTTTATGGTGCAGGAGAAAAATTATCTAATTTTTAACAGCCACCAAACGCATGGATAATATATATTTCAACATGATCATTTCCTACATGGCAGATAAATACCCTTTCAGGTGGATTATAAAAGTGGACAAAGTCAGGGAGCCCTAACAATCAGAAAAAATGAAAATAAAAAAAAGTGAAAATAAAGACATAATGACGACTTGAAATACAGAGTTTCAACCTCTAAGTTTCAAAAACAATCACAAAAAACCTCCCAGTAAATTAAGCCACAGCGAGAAAACTCTTCATCATCCTGCTCTTGATTTGTTCTTTAAAAGGCGTTTCTTTAAATCTTCCTTTTATTAAACAGATTTACTTTTTAGGTGGCCGTTTGAAAGTATGTAAAATGAAGATAATTAGTAAAGAAATAAACATGAATTATTTTTATCACAGAAACTAAAATATTTTATGACTGTTTTAGTCTATTGCTATATATATATATATGATATATATATCATTAAATATTTTAGCTTCTGAAATGAATTATTTAGAAGGAGATTCAAACAAAGACAAATCTTTGGCATGTAATTGCTAAAAAAAAAATAACAAATCCAGGAAGGATTTATAGCAGTGTCTGCCTACCTTTAACAGGTTGGAGTTCTACTTTCTATCCAGTAACTTTGATCCAACTGCTGCTGATCCCTAATTTACAGCAAAAAGTATTGAGTTTTAAGACAATAAATCTTGAATATCTTGTTGAGTCATTTAACCTTAAAAACATCTTATTTTAAGTAAAATCTACAATGAAACAAGTTTGTT
>NC_050524.1:21284167-21308609 GCF_002922805.2 Oryzias melastigma | reverse complement strand
AATCTACAATGAAACTAGATTGTTTAACTCATAACTTACCTATATTTTTAACAGCTATATCTTAAACTATAGTCTTGATTATTTGGTTTAAAAATGAGGATAGTTTTACTGTTGTGGCGCTTTTCATATGATATTTTTTGGAGTAAAAGTATAATGCATTCAAAAGTAGCAGCTTTAAAGATATACAACTTTTCCTATTTCCTATTAGCAGTGTAGGGAACCTAAATATAGTGTTTCTAGCTATTTTAAAGTTGAAATTAACTCTTTAAAGAACATTGTATTAGATTTTTTTTCAGAAATCTTACTCATTTATGATGTGAAAAAACATCTTGTGTTCTCTATTTTTATGCTGTTTTGAGAAGGACATTCATTTTCACTTGAAAAAGCAAAGTAGTCAAAAATATTTTTACTTTTATTTTATTTCAGCTCAGAATTGTTTATTTACTTTTTCTCCCTGTAGCACCAGGACTTGATATCCTATTTGAACTCTAATATATCTGTGAGTGTAGAGACATAGAGAGTGGTACCTGTGATGAAGGCCTCCAGCATCAGGCCCAGCAGCATCTGCACCGCCAACAGTGCGATGGCACTGGGACAGTCGCCGCTGGGATACATGGTCCCGTACCCGATCGTCAACTGCGTCTCCAGAGAGAAGGAAAAGGCGGCTGTGAAGCTTGTGATGTATTTGACACAGATGACATGACCTGGGGGAGGATGGTCGTGATCCTGAACGGCAAGGTCTCCGTTGAGATGGGCCAGCAGGTACCAGAGGCAGGCAAAAAGCAGCCAGTGGGCCAGAAAGGAAGCACAAAAAGCCAGGAGCACCCATCTCCAGCGCAGGTTTACTAGCAGTCCCCAGAGGTCCTGCAGGGCCAACAGCCAGGCTCCACTCCAGGCTCTGCTCCACTTTCCAGCTGGGTAGGGAGGGGGGCGAAGCGTACAGCGTCCATCTTTGGTGACGAGGCGTTGACGAGGAGCAGAAGACAAGAGAGGAGAGGAGGAAGCTTTGCCTGCCAGAATGCTGCCGGTGGACTTGGTCGTCATGGTAGCAACTTTGGGATGCAGCTTCTGAAATAAAGAGAAACGTGGATGTTTAACGTTTCCTTTTTTGATGTAACTTCACTTTAATTTAACCCAGTTATATTTAATAGTACTTGAAAACTATATAATTGTGTGTTACTATACTTTGTGGACTTAATGACTTGCCACACACAAAGGATTTCATCCTTCAAAAGCTCACATGAAGCACATCATTAAGCACAATTCTAAGTCTGTAATTCCACTTTCTTCCATTAAATACATTTATTGTTTGTTTATTAAAGTCTCAGGCACACAAACTTCAAATGATGAGTGTTTTGCATCTATGTGCATCAATAAAAACAAACTAAATTAGGAATTATCTGTGTAAAAACTCACGCACTTGCACATAAAAAAGCAAAATACCAGATTATTCTCAATCGGAATTAATTCAATCTAGAGAAAATGTTGTGTACGCAAATCTCCACACAGCTTGACAAAGTTTCATACATGTGGCCCTTCATGTATGTGCTCACAATCCTGAGGAGCAGACAGCCAGAGCTGTGTGCTTTGCAGAGTTTCTATTTCTATGTCAATATTGTTTCCAGAAGATTAGAGCGGCTCTCAGCCGGGAGTCTGTCTGAGCAACACAGCAGCATGCAGAGCAGGAATGTGTCTTTCATCTGTGGGGAGCTTGTCCTGCATGCATCCACACTCCTGTCAACCAATTACCAACAAGTACATGTAGTATAAAATACTCCAAACTCAGGGGTGAACTGATGTTTCGTCAACACATCCTGTGGTTCTTTCTCTATTGTTGTCTTTGTTTATTCCCTTATCTATAAAGTATTAAAGACTTACTGTTTGTTTTATTGTTTTTACTGTTTGTTACATTACAGCTTTCCGTAATGGAAGACCATCTTCATTTATGTGGAAAAACTGATACAGTTGCTTCACAAACACCTGCCATTTTTATGTCACTTGAACCCAACATTTACATTCAAATCATAAATGACGCACACATTTCCAAGACATCCATCTCTTTACTTTCCTTAAAAATCCACTGTATTTAACTTGGTCTCTTTTAATGCCCTGTAGTTCATCATTCTTCCACTAGAGGCAGTAGAAGGGCTTTTTCCTGCTCATTTCAAAATGGCTGACTCATGATGGCAGGAACCGTTTTGCTAATTTTCAGAATTTTACAGTGAGAATAACTCATCTATTGTGATTAATTTTTTTATAAATAAGTACTTGTAATACTTGTTGATAATTTGTTGACAATTCATAATTTATTAAACAGTTACAGCACGTTAAAAGTGTGTGGATCAAAATAAAGTTTGTTGTTTCAAGATTGTAAACCTTGTAATTCATTATGAGACAATTTAAATAAAAAATATTTAAAAAAAATATCAGCTCCAGGTAGCATTTCCCGACAGTTCTGCCTTCCTTATTAGCCTTTAAAATACAGCAAAACTCCATAATAACACATATTCATGGTTTCCTCAACAACGGAACTCAATCACAGCTATGTTATGAAAAAAAAAAAACAAAGGAACATTTCCTTAACGCAACACTGTATAATCCCATCTTGTCATTTCAAACAATGAACATCTCAGCGATGCGTTATAGAATGACAGCTACACGGCTGTGAGTAATTATCTCGTTTGATCATCATTAACTTTAAATGTTCGCAACAGGAAAAGAGGAGAACTTCAGGGCATGTTATTCAGAGGAGATGTCATGAGCTGCTACTGTCACTTTTTCTGTTAATAAAGTTTTTGTATTAACTGAGTTAATAATGTGTCAGTAGGTGGCGCTGTATCCTCTTACACTAGAGAGTAAACTGCCATCAAACAAAACAGAAGCAGAAGAAGAAAACATTTTAGTTGCCTTGTGATCCTTTGCAGGACCGTGTGTCCTGAGCCTTTCCATTCCATTTTTCTTTCATTTTTTTTGGTCAACTTTGATATAAACTTTAACATTAAAATAAAAGGTTCAGTTATCATAAACATTTAAAAAGGTTGTTGTTGTTATTAACACTTGAAGTCATACTCGAACCGTAAAAAGCTTTATTGGAAGTAGACACATTTTTGTGCACGCCGTTAACTATTGGGTACCAACTAAGTGGCCCCTCCCCTTGACGTTCCAAACAGGAAGTACCTGCTGGCTCCAAGATGGTAAAATCTCATAGACTTCTAATAACAAATAAACAGCTACTCAGTCATTACATTAGCAAGAATAACTATTCTTGCTTTGCTACCTTTTTAACA
Organism: Oryzias melastigma; assembly: GCF_002922805.2. Taxonomy (NCBI): domain Eukaryota; kingdom Metazoa; phylum Chordata; class Actinopteri; order Beloniformes; family Adrianichthyidae; genus Oryzias; species Oryzias melastigma. The sequence continues at coordinate 21,305,322 of NC_050524.1, read as the reverse complement.
TGTTCTTAATAATTCTCATATAAATATATATTTTTTTCTGTAATGCAAATTATTCAAGTTATAAATTTATATATCAGAAGCATCTACAAAAATATATGGTCTTGCATAAATCCTCAAAGCGCTTGATTGACGCTGGAGAGGTAAGTATGACGTCACGCTGATTCTAGGAGCCCTATTGAGTATGTTGCACAATCCAAAGTAATAAAATATCATGTTAGCCAGTTAGCAATATTTACTTTGTTTGACTTAAGCTAAAGAGTATTCTGTTAAAGCGGATATTAATTTAAAAAAAAAATAGTTTTTCAATGTTGTTGAGGTTAGGAATAAATTTTCATTTAAATTGCGTCTATTGCTGATGAGGTAAAAGATTTTTGAGTATCAAACAAAAAACTTCACAACTGTTACGATCTTAAAAAATGTTTATTGATCTCATATTTATTTACAAATGCACTTTAGAGAAGAAAAGTAAATATTGGTCCAGTGTGTTGTGGTGAGGAGGAAACCTTTTTTAAAGATGAATTGATGCTGTCTTTTCCATGTTATACAGTGCACTTGAAAGCTTTTTTTTCTTTTTTTAAACGATGGTGCACCTTATAATCCTAAAACTCTTATATAAGGATTAAGTCTGTTTATGTTTCCTGATGTCGAAGCAATTTTGAGAGGTACACAGGAATCTGTCAAAATGTTTGGTTGGATGTTTTTGCACCAACATGGCTAAAGTCTCTATCATGGCTAACTTGTAGCTAGTGATGTCAGACGGTATTTTTATTTATGTATTTAACAATGTTAGGAGTTCTCTTGGTAAAGTAACTTTTTTTACTGGTATCATTCTGTTTTTTATGCATTGTAAACAAGGTTGGGATTTACAGTGATTTATACGCTAACACGGCTAAAGCTAACGTAGCTAACGTGTAGCATGTTATAAACAAGTTCTAAAGCTAATGTGAACGCAGTAAATAAAGTCTGACTGACAGATGGGCTTATTTCTTACTCTTTTGTCTTATTCAATGTGCCTTATAGTTAGGTTCACCTTATATATGACAGCATATTGTCCTCACTTAAGTGTGCACTTAATAGTCTTAATTTCTTTCAAAGAGTGAGTGTGCGCCTTAAAATTATGAGTGCCTTATATATATTCATTCTGGTTGTACTTACAATGTCAAAGCAATTTTAAGAGTTTTTATTTTTTTTTATTTTTTACAAGAATCAAATAAAATTGGCTGTTGTTGTGAAAACGCTAACGTGTAGCAGTATTAAACAGTGTATTAATAAGGTTGGGAGTTTGCATAGTCAGAGAAGGCTTGATTTGGTGGCATCAGTCTGTTTTTTATGTTATGAACAAGATTGGGAGTTACAGGTACTGTAAATATGTTAATACTTCTAATGTTGCTAACATGTAGCATGTTACAAAAAAGTTCTAAAGTTACTGTGAACACATATAAAGTCTGACTGACTTATTTCCTACTGTGCCTCCTAGTTCGGTGCACCTTATATATGACCAAAGTTCCAAAATGCGCCATTCATTGACAGTGCACGTTATAATCTGGTGCTAAAAGTATGGTAGCAGTTTCATAATCAAATAATTCCCTCCAGAATCATAATGTCTAAGGGGGCCTCCATTTGTGTGAGATAATGCTCGTAGAAGGTAGATCTACTGAGGCAGCCTGACTCTGAACAGGTCAATGAAGCACTGATGTGTGCTCAGTGGTCTGGAAGCAAACTTCAGAGGATGTTGGGTCAGATTAGACTGTTCCAGAGTGCTGCTATGAGGGCAATTAATCCCCCATTTATGGGATTAAATGCAATTGAATAATCTGTTTTTCTTTCCGTTGCAATGTTTTAGTGGAAAAGTAAATCTGTAAACATGACTGGAGATTATATGGTTTAAAAACTCTTGTTTTAAAGACAAAATCTGTTTTTTGAATTTACAGAGATATAAAAAGCTGTGAAATAGTCTTGAAAAAAATGCTTTTTGTTTGTAATTAATTATCAGAATAAATTGGGAGGGGATTCATTTATTTTGATTTAAATGCTTAACCAGACGTGCATTGTTTTATATTGATCTTTATGCTGTGACATAAGATACTGATTTGGTTCACTAGGAATACTTTCAAAAAGTGGTAGCTGTGCACACATTCAACTTTATTTCATTTAGTGTCGTTCTGTCTGGAGCTGCACTGGTTTCCATCGTTTTTAGATGTACAAGCAGAGGTTTGGAAGTGGGTTTGGTCTGAACCGTGTACAGGTCAGTTCATGTCCAATCCCCCCCTCGTCCTTCAAGTTACTTTAACGCTGAACGTCCTCAAACGTCAACAGTGGTGAGACCATCAGCTCATGGAAGAAGCTGCTCATTCCGTATGTTTAGGTCATCAGCTGACCTTCATCGTCGCAGCTGAAACAATTTGATCTCAGCAGTACTTTTCCATTCGGAGTTTGCCGAGTTGAATCCAGGTCGAAAACGAAGCCTGAAGTTGGGTGGGTGCATTGTTTATTCCACCCAACTCAGCAACGTTCCAAAAATGGCATTTAGGTGGGACAAACTAAATGTAACACACCCACATGTCATTTTGAGACTGGAAAAAGTTCAAACTTGAACTGTAGTTACATTTTAAAAGAAAAACAATTCAAAATTATCTGTTTAATTATATGGTTTGTTTCTGAAGGGACCCACCCCGACTCCCAGGCCCCCTCTTAGAGACGCCCCTGGTCAGAGAACAACATGAAACCTTTCAGTACATCTGATGCACCTGAATTAAGCTTTAGTTGATTTATAGATCCTGTTTTGGTACATTTAGGATGAAGAGAATAAACTAATAGTGGTTAAATATCATTTTAGGACAATTTTAGGCCTTTTAGTGACTCAGTGATTTTAACCAAACTTTACTTTATTCCCTCGTCAATTAAGCTTTTAGATGATTCTATGTCTAATTCATTTGTGGGAATGTCGCACAATTTTTGCCCCAGCAAAAATTTGAAATCTATGCAAAGTTTTTTGTAATTTTTGTCTGTGATTTTTTTTTTTTTCCGTAACAAATGCAAGGTAAAAAAAGAGCAGAAAGCATGCTCAAAAAGCTAGCTGGGAGGCCTGCAGAGAGGTTTATGTAACATCCAGCCTGCAGCTGTTCGCTGCAACTGCTCCAGCTTGGTCAAAGAGTGAACAGCCTGCAGCACAAACTGGGGGACTTGTGTCGCTTGATAAACAGCGATATGTTGGGAAGGTGCTTGGCTTGATGATGCAAGTTAACAAGCTGATAAATGACTATAAGTCTGTTATGATTTAATTAACTGAATTCAAAAACTGATCAGTAAAACCCTGTTTTGCATTTTTTAATTAAAATGTGTGAATAACTTCTGAAATAATCTTAATGCTCCTCTTTTCCTTCTCTAATCCCAGGACAGATCAGGATTAAACACGTTCTCATCTGGAGCTGCAGTTATCATGTCCTCTTACCTCTTCTCCTACTTTTGAAGTTTGCTGTGCCCCAACAGAAAGAGCTGCTGGATGCTGGAGAAAGATGAATAAAATCCCAAATGGGTCCCAAAAAGGAATCTGCTCAGTGTTCCCCTTGGGAGAGGCGCCACTGGTGCGAAAGCTGGAAAGAGTATGGCACTCTGCTGGGATGTGCAGCCCAAAGCTCTGTTAGAGAATGATTCAATTGGTCACACAACTCTGCATGGAGCCTATTAGTGTTCCAAGAAGACAGAAGATAGAGTGTGTGTGTGAGTGTGTGTGTGTGTGTGCACGTGTGTAGCAGAGAAAGAGACATTTTGTCACAGTTCATTCAAAAATCAGTTTGTTGCTCGCTGACATCCTGCAGCCGTTGTCGACGTGCTTAGATACACAAATCTTTCAGAATAAAAGTTTACCTCTCCATTTTCCAGCTGCCATCCCAGTATGTGATGTTTTTGTGATACATTCTCTTAGTTTCTGTGCGATAACTCCTAATTAGCCTTTAATTATGTTTTAATTTCAAAATAGTGTGTTAAAAAGAATTTTGCTCTTTATTTTTAATTTTCTTTAATACTACCTGCATTATTCTGAAACCAGAAAGGTTGACGTATTAACAGAGAAATCACTGAAAAGCCTTATAATTATCTACACAGTGTTCTTTGACCCCAAGCAGAAACACATCGCTGTCGGACCGCTGTCTGTCCGTTTCTCATCACCATGGAAACAACCACTCTTGATTTAATTGGAAAAAAAAAGTGACTTTGGGGCATTTCTAGTTATATTTCTGTCTGTAATTAGATGTTATTACATATATGTGTTTTCTTTTCCTAAAGTGTTTCATATTTTTTTGTCCTTCAAGATATAATCTGTTTTGTGTAAACAGAATTGATCTAAATTAAGATGGAAGAATTTTGTCCTTCTGGGGTTCCCGTCTGCTAACATGGATGCTCTTTACTGTTTAATCACATTTTTAATCTCATCATGGAGCTGTGTTGTCTCATCAGTTGCCACTGTTCCATCTTCTATGTCATGCAGCTGTTGTGCCTTTGAAACCACAGGATGTGATCAGTCTACCAGAGGTACTCCAGTCACATGACCTGAGGGGGAATCAAACTCTAGTTGAAAATTTAAGGAATTAAAACATTAGACTTGACTTTGACTTGGTTTCATTGACATTTGAAATTGGACTTGGAAGAACTTGAACTTTATGGGGAGCTTTAGGTACATTTTTAGGGTTGGGGGGTCAGTACGCTCCCCTCAGCCGAGGAAGGTCCTGGTTTGTACCCAAGTTGGGTCCTTTCTGTGTGGAGTTTTCTCCAGTTTCCTCCCACAGTCCAAAGATGTGCTTCATGGGTTCATTGATGATTCTAAGGTCTGAATGGGAGTGTGTGTCCTTGTGAGGCCATGCTATAGATTGAAAATCTTTTCAGAGTGTGCCCCGACTAAACCCAACAGTAGCAGGGATAGGCTCCAGCCACCTTGTGATCACAACTGGATGTAACGAATTTGGAAGGTGGACAGATGGATTTTATTATTTTTTAAAAAAAAACTACTGAAAATAGTGTTTTGTGTTTTTAACATTTTCTTGTAGCAGTTTCCGATAAAGGATGACATTTCGGCACTTCTGAGTTCTCTTTATTCAAATTGTCGAGAATTAGGAGCAGACAAAAAATGCTGTTGCAAAGAGCTTGTAGGTGTGACGTAGGTGCTAAAAATGGCGGGCCACAAGTTCCCTGCTCTGCTCCATTCTGATGCATACATTTGCAGACAAATAAATCCATGTGTATGTCCTAATTTTCCACGTCTGTCTTAAAACTGTACGTCTGGATAGCTTTGATATTGCTCGCCATTTTTGTTGCACCACTAGTGTTAGTTTGGTGCAAGAAGGGGCTGGCATGAGTGAGTATAAACAGAGGAATGATGGGAAATGAGGGTGGGGTTACTCTGCACCAACAGCTCTGCCAAAATCTCAAGAGGGCAAATTTATAATGAACTCCTGCCACTCTGCAGAAACTATGTCCTAGAAAACAAAAAAAAAGTTCATTTTATTTAGGGTAAAAACAGCATAATTATTATTAAAAAAAACACTAGGAATGCTTTGAAAATAGATAAAAACTGCTCACAGTGGGACTTAAATGATACAATTTCCCAGGAATACTTTTATTTCCAAACACTATTGGGTAATTTATTGTACACAGTGGTCAACAGATCAACACAGGAGCAGCTCCCATCCAAACAAGAACACCAGAGAACCCATTCAGTTCAACGGTTACATCATCAATACTTCTCTGCAGCTCCAACATCAACGTCCATCTTCATCTGTCACTACAAAAGCCCCAAAGAAATACATGTCATGTGTAACACCAGCAGCTTAACTTATTGTTGCTCAAAAGTGAGAAATCCTATTTGACATCTAAACGTACAAGGATCCTCGACGAACAGCCCCAAAATGGCGTGCATGTGAAACAGGCATTTTGTTTAGGATTTACCAGAACAAAGACGACTGTCTTAATAAATAACAGGCCTAAAAGCAGTATTTAAATGAGGCTACTCTGTGGACGGTGCAGATGGAGCACAGGAAATTGGATGCTGCTGGAACAAAGCCATCAAACGTTGTCTAAGGTTACGTATGCTGTGTTTCCTGTGACGAGAAAGCCAAAGTGGGCGGACGCTCGGGCCGTAGCAACGCACACTGGGCTGCTGGACGGCCCGTATCTGGGCTGACAAAAATCAAAGATGGGGCTGCGGTGAGTGCTCCCAATGAGGGCAGCAGCCGGGCACCGGAGAGGACGAAGCAGGAGAGACGAGCAGAGGAAGGGACTGTGCTGTACATTTTAGATTAAAACATGACAAAGGAGGAAAAAATATGGAGGTGTTGGGTTGTGGAAAAGAAAGATTTAATAAGTGTTGGCATTATTTCCAGCTACCCGATCCATAAAAGCTCATGCAAAAAGCTGCAAGTTCATTTTTGGATTGTGTTTTTGTGTGTGTTGAAACAATGCAGTCTTGCCCTTGGTAGGTCATGTCATGACTCACAGGAGGAATGTTGGCGTTAACAACAGATGACAGGATGTCAAGCTTTTCTTGTAGATACACAAGTTTGGGATAAATCTTTAGAAATTTGACGTTTTACTAGAGTGAAACCTTCATTTAACTTTGTCAAAAAGGCCATGAATGTCATGACGCATACAAAATCATTCAAGCAAGTTAGAAAAAATGTCAAGAGTTCAAAAAATGCTTTTATTATCAGTTTTTCTTTACATTTCAAGCAATTTGACAATTTTATACACATTTTTCTGCATTTTGATCTAAATTAATCTTTTCTTTTCTATAGAAATGTTAAAGACCCACTCCAATCATCTTTTGATCTACTGAAAGCATTCCCAATTATTAGCCCCATTTTTAGCCAGAATTTTTTGAAAATCTCTTGTTTTCTAAGAAATTGTTTCTGCAGAGCAGCAGTTTTTTGTTAAAAAAAATGCCTATAAAGTGAACCTTTCTTCATTTCCCATCATTCCTTTGTTTACTCATTCTCCTGCTGGCTTACAGCCTCTCACAACCCCAAGCTAACATTAGCAGTGCAACAAAAATGGTTATCTAGCCGTACAGTTTGAAGGCTGATGACAGCTCAAAACGAACTTTGATTTGTCTGCAAGTGGAGGATTTAGAATTGTTGTGGAGAAAGGAAACTATAGAAGTTGCTGCGTCACAAATATGAGCTTTTTCAAACTGTGAGTTTCGTTTGCCACTTTTCACTCATCTTGATTTGAATGAAGAAATAATCACAAATGCAGTTTTACTCTTAAATTCTTTCTTATATGTCCTCCATCATGCACAAACACGATTTTTATTGGAGTGGGTCTTTAATTGACCCTTTTACACCTTTAACACACAAAATCTTTGACATACTGTTACTCGACGAGCCGCTTTTCTCATCAGAATCTACTGGAATTATGTTGATTGTGTTAATGGTTGAAAATTTACAGTAGAAAAATTAAAGAACATAAACGCTGGAGCTCCGGTGTTAAAGGGTTACTGGATTTATTTGTATGAAAGTTTATTCGTATCATATTAAAACAGAGTAAGGAGATTGTAGCTTTTTCTGAGTGCATTTTTTTGTCTGCTCCTGATTCACAACAATTTGAATAAAAAATTTCTCAAAAACGCAATCTTTATTTGTGTCTTACAAAATACTACAAGAAAAAGTTCAAAACACCAAAAGTTTCAATAGGCGTGTGTCTTTAAGTTGACGAGAAGGACCCCGAAGGTAACAAGCCTATAGGAGATGTACCCTAACCCTCTGAAGGGGGAGGTTTGGATTCATCAAGTGAGGTTGATATGAGGATCACACAACCATCTCTTTCTGGGAAAGTTTAAAAATTGTCTTTTTAAATTTTGTTTTACATCAATAAGTTGCAAGAAGTGGTCTAAATAGTTATACATTTAAATTTCTGGTTTTAATTTACCTTTTCCTTTAACTCTTATATGAAGCAAATGTTCTATCCTTCTGGGAAATGTAATTATTTCACAAAATTCCCCAAATCCTTTGTTTTTTTTGTTTGAAATTCATAGAGACCCCGATGACACCAGTCTGGATCTGTTATTAGAAGATCAGGAGACCACATGGTTGACAGGTTGATTGATAAAGTTTGGAAAACATATTGATATTTTTACCTTGCAGTAGTTTGTTTCTTATAAAATGAATTTCCTTCTAAGGAAAAACCAGCAGATTTTCAAAGAAGGAATGTAACGTCTCTATAACAATGTCTGAAGATGAGGAGGAATCGTTTTCCATTCAGTTTAGTGATTTAGATCAATGCTCCAACAGCTGACTTATAAAGTGTCTGGCTGCTTTGTGTGAACATGACCCATGACTTTGGAAGAATGCGAGTCTTTGTTGTTGTTTTACTCAGACTTTGCCTTCATTCTCTCTCATTAGTCTGAAGTGTGGAGCAGTATTTGGAAAAATGCCACCCTTCACCTTTCAACTTTTTCCTCCAAAACAGGAACCTTGACCTCTGCAAACTTCATCTGCATATGGAACATGTTCTTTCATGGGGTGTCTCTCTACATATATATATATAAGAGGCACACCATGAAAAAGATCTGTGATTGAGATATGTGTTATATGTATCAGAATCTTGTTCAGGAGTCCATATTTGTGACCTTTATTTAACCAGATGAAAACCTGTTGAGATCAGGATCTCTATTTAAGGGAGACCTGGCCAAGAATCCAGCAGCACACATCCTTTAAATAAGGTTACAGTCTAGTACAAATAATTTACAAAGGAGGACTTTAGGATATTTACAATATAACATTTGAAATTCAGGTACAGTAAAGTGACAGTGATTTTTTTGATGACATAAGTAAACAGTTATTTGGAGAGTACAAAAGTTTTGAAACATGAGCAGTTTTGCAGGGTCTGTTCCTTTTAACACAAAAATGATTGAAATAAACCAAATGAAGCGAGTTCAAGCGAGTTCAGACCATTTCAGTTCAGTTTGGATAGAGTTCCAGGCAGAGGCAGCAGAAACATTCAGGAGAAAATAACTTCACTTAAGCATAAGGCATACTGACTGGTGATTTTTTGGAGAGGAGAACTAAGATGTGAGGGGACCAAACCAAGTAACACCTTATAGACAAGGGTCATCCAGTGTGTGTACCTTTGTGTACTCAGAGAGGGCCACTCTGCTCCGGCATACAGACCACAGTGATGGGTGAGACGACCACAGCCAGTTACAAACCTCAAGGCACAGGGATACACAGTATTGAGTGATTGAAGACATGTGGATGAAGGATTCATATAAAGAACATCTCCATAGTCCATCAGAGGCAAAAATGTGTCCGTTACCAGAAACTTTCGTGCTTTAAGAGAGAAACAGGATTTATTTCTCTAATAAAACCCAAGCTCAGAATCAGCTGTCTACTAATTATATTGATTTGTTCATTTCAGTTTTAAGTATGATCTTCTTTGGTTCACGTTTGTGTAAAAAAAACCATCACCTTCTTTTTTTCTGCATTTACAACCATTTTTAGTGATCTAAGGTTGAGCCTAAACGACGTCAGAACTTAAAAGCTTGTGGTTTTGTCTGTGAGCAGCAGTAAATGACAGTGCCATCTGCATAAATGTGATATGATGCATTTGGTCAATTATGACATAGGTTGTTAATGTAAATAGAGAACAGAATGGGACCTAGGAGTGAACCCTGTGGTACACCTTTCTGATTGTCACAAACAGAAGAAGTAGAACAAGATATTTGAACAGTGATCTGTTTGATAGTAGGTAAACCAAGCAACAGCTTGATCAGAGACACCAATATTACTCAGTATTTTTATCAGGAGAGTGTGATCCACGGTGTCAAATGCTTTGGAGAGGTTGATAAACAGTATTTTTCGCAATCAAGAGCCTGTATGACATCATTTCAAACTTTCAAGGTCGCTGTGACGTGCTATGGTGTTCTCTAAAACCAGACTGAAATTCAGATACGAAGCTATTTGATTCTAGGTACTCCCTCAGTTGTTCAATGAACATCTTTTCAAAGGTTTTTGCCAGAATACATAACTTGGAAATTGGCCTGTAGTTGTTTACCTCTGAGGGGTCTCCTCCTTTGTGAAGGGGATGTACATAAGCAGATTTACAGACTTTAGGGATTTTTCTACAACTGAAATTTAAGTTAAAAATGACTGACAAAGGTTCAGCAATATAGTCTGCTGCAAGCTTCAGAAATAAAGGGCCTGATTTATCTGGTCCTGCTGTCTTCCTGGTGTTTAGATTGTTTTATCAAGGCCGTCTCAATTGGATGAATAAGTATATTGGACTCAGGTGTTTCTGGTCAGAATGAGGCTGCAGTTAGTGAAGCACAAACACCAATAGGGATGAACGGAGAGTTATTGTGCAGTTATGAATGGATTCACAGCACAGGCAGGTGGAGACGCTCCTATACGGAGTGAAATAAAGAGTCAGCGTGGTAACTCCAGGTCCAAAAGGCAAAACTGGACAGGAACTGTTAGTTAGGTCCAAATGAGGTTTTTCAGAACTCTGAGAAACCCAATCAAAATGCTGTTTGAAAAAAACTTGCAGTTGTTATGTAAAATCTGCCACAAGCTCCCTGCTCTGCTCCATTCTGATGTGTCCAGTTTCAGACAAATAGATTCAGGAACGCCTTTGCTTTCCTTGTCTTTGGACCAGAGCTGTACGGTTTGATGAGCTCCAATGTTGCTCTCCATTTTTGTTAGGTTGGGGTTGTGAGGACTGTAAACTAGTAGGAGAGCACCTAAGAAAGAGAAAGATGGGAAATGAAGGCTAAGTTGTCCCTTACACAACTTCTAGTTAATAATTTCCAGTTAACTATTGCTGCTCTGCAGAAACTGTCCTGGAAAACAACAAAGGTTTTAAGATTTTGACAAAAAAACGGCATAATTATAATTAAAAAAAACACTGGGAACACTTTGAAAATAGATCAAAAGATGATCCAAGTGGGACTTTAAGAGTTTTTAAACGGCTTCAGTTTCAGAAAAATGTAAGTACTTTTTAAATTTAACCTTAAATTACTTTTTAGATGTCCTCCATATGACTGGATTGTGATATTTGAAGTTTTGTGGCCTTTGCATTCAATACCAATACAGAACAGTGCTGGCCAAATAAAACCTTTTTGTTTATCTCATCCTCGTCATTTCACCTTTATTTAACTTGTGTGTTTTTTAAATTTACACATTTACCTTATTTTTACAGTTTTTCTGTACTTGTACATAAATATAATATTGTTTATACGACATAAACAATAAGCATGTTTGTCTGACAGATTCATTTTGATTGTGTAAACGGGATACAGTTAACAACTGTACCATTTATAGTCATTTATATTGTCTTAATTGGATTTCAATAACAAAATTAAATAAAGTAGGTTTGCCTAAATCAGTTTCATTCACTAAGAAATAATATATTAAGTTGAACAAACAAAGCTGCTTATGTTCAAGAAAAGCTATATAGATATATGGAAGTCCTTTTCATATTTTATACTTTTTTGCTTTTAAAACCTATTAAGAAAATTCATTTTTAGAGAAATGAACATATTCTAACATATTCATCCAGGAGCTGAATATGTTAGAATTTTTCCAGTGGATTTGTTTTTGTTAGTTTTGTTTCCTTAGTTCTGGTAATGTTCTGTTTTCAAGCGTAGTCCCACCAGGTTCAGGTTGATCATCTACAGCTGTCATTGTTTTGATTATTTTCCATCACTGTATTTTAGTTTCTGTTTTTTGTTCTTCATTAAAAGACCATTTGTTTTAATCCTCCTTAATTTATTAAATGTTGGTGTTTCTGCCACTTCTAGCCTGGTCTCTGGCCTTTTTCGGTTCTACTTTCAAACAGTAAAGTCATTTTTCAGCAGCAGACTGTGATTCTGTTCTTTATGCTAATATTGCTTTAAAAAAAATCCTAAAACCCATTTATAATTATATTTGGCTTGATGTCTGCTTCTCCTCAGGAGTTCACTGTTGTTGGTCTGCATGTTCACCCACCGCTATGTTTCAAATTAAAAGGTAATTTGATATTTTTAAAGGCAAAAAAATAATCTGTGGATAGAATCATTTCAGGTCTTCAGGTCAGGTCCGAGTCCAGTATTCTATCCGTGTAAAGTCTGAAATCCTCAGATTTTATTCTGGAGTTTGAATGATTTCCACATCTCTTCATCTGTGAAACTAAAACCTGATGAAGTGCTGCATGTTTTAGCATTCAGTGTTATCTCAAATCATCAAACGTTTTCTGCTGACTCTGCATATTAGGTTACCATAGTGATGAGGGAGGAGCTTCAGAAAGGCTCCTCATCTCATTCATTGGAATTGATTGAATCTCTTCGTTTTCTGGATTCGGGGTGGCAGGATCTGGTTATTATTTCACCTTCCAGAAAATCGTCAAATTTTTGATTAAAAAAAATGAAATTATGAAAAGTTAAAGAATAAATGGAATTGAAATGCTTTTGTCTTTCTCAATAGCATAGAAAGCAAAAGCTCAGCAGTAAAAAGATCCACAAGAGGAAAATAAATTTCTCCTGAGTGTTTTTGTTTCTTCTGTTCCCTCCTTTCCTATCAGACTTTTTTCCAGATTACAAACTAGGATTTATTTAGTCTGTTTGACTGATCTTCCCGTGTGTGACCTCAGCCTGTTGTGACTTACCCATCTCAAAACTATTCTCAGGATTCCTCGAATCATCAAGGCCATCTCCACCTGGTGTCCAGTGAGCTGCTGCGCTGCTGACTTCTCCAGATGTCTATCACCACCAAAATCTCTCCTCACCGTACCTCAACGTTGTTTACCTCTAGTTTCTTTCTGCTGCCGGTGGATGATGGTCTCCTGAGGAGAAACTAGAGAATCAGCTCTGACATAACAGCAACTGTCTGCTGGTCAAATGACACAAGTCTGTGCATACTTCTGAATATGAAATGATCTTCAGACACCTGCAGCTGTTTCTATTTTTTAAAGGTTTAAGCTCTTCCTTATCAAGAACATTTAAAATCAAACTTTACTTGCATAACCTTTTACGACTAATGTAGCTCACAGTGCTTCACATGAAAAATAATTCCAATTCTAAAAAGGAGAAGCAAAATATGACTTCAATGAAAGAGATTTGGGTCCTCCTCACCCATCGCAACATCTCTGAACCTGCTTTGGAAACACTGTGGTTAAAGGTCAAAGTGGTTCAACCCTTCCGCTCTCCTTGGCTTATTTACATTAAAAGTGGGGTCATCTGGACCCCACAAGACAGTGCGCTGAACTTTTTTTTGTCATTGATTTTTGAGTTTCACTAAAGTTCATGGCAGACATAAAATCCTGTCCACCTTTGTCCACATTTGTTATGGAAGGAATCACACATCAATATGTGGTTGGAGTCATCTGGACCCCAAAGAGAGCGGAAGGGTTAAGAGGGTCTTTGTAAGAAAAAATAAAATTTTCTGAGCACATTTCTGGATGAGGCCAAACAAGGAGATGCCACAATAGAGTTTAGATCCTTTCGTTCAGTTGAAGAACTTTGAAAAAGAGAAAATCCTCAAATGTCTTGTGAGATGTATATTCACAGAGATTCTCCCTTTTTCTTCGTGTAAGTTAGTAAATATTTATTTATATGGCACCTTTCCCAGATAAAAATCACAAAGTGCTTCCTTCACAAAAGCAAAAACCCAAAATTACAGCCAGTCACACTCATAGCAGACAAAAAAGACTGTAAAAGGAAGGAAAAACACAATGAAAAACAAAAATAGATTCATGGCTTTATGACACTTGAACCACTGCAGAACAAAACTGAAAATCTGAAAATGAATTTTATTATTTAAAGCTTTAAATTTGTTTCACTGACTTTTTCATTCTACATTTATAATTAGTAAACAGGTTTTTTTAGATAGGAATCTGAACATCTGAGGTATACTGGAGACCTGGAGATCTTCTGGTTTGACTCCCAACACACACGTGAAGATAAGCCAGGAGTAATCAGAACATTTACACCGGACACACTACAATAGATCAAAGATCAGATCAGGATCTGTGTTATCCAGAACAGTCAGGGGGGGATCTGATCTGGACTTTGGGGAAAGTAATTAACTCCCCACACCACCACCACACACAGAGGGATGGACCAGGACATAAGGCATGACGTCAGGCTAGGACAGCAGATCTCAACTCTGAAGATCATAGAACCACATTCTGGCAGAAGATCTAAAGAAGAGAAAAATTTTTTGCTCATCGTCTTTTGATCCATTGTAAAGCTTTCTCAGCTGTTTCTTTCATTATGAACTTTTGTTTTCTAAGACTTAGTTGCTGCAGTGCGGCAGGAGCTAATTAGAAATGTACCTCTGAGTTGTGGGCGGGGCTTTTGTGTGGAACAACTCCACCCTCCCTTCCTGTCCCTGTCGCTGAGAGTTCTCTGTTCATTCTCTCCATTCCCACCAGCTTACAGCTCCTCACCCCAACCTAACATGACAGGTGCAGCAAAAATGGAAAGTAATATTGGAGCTATCCAGTTTTGAGCCAGATACCAGCTCAGACGAGAACAACCAAGACGTACATGGATCTATTAATTTGCAAGAGGAGCAGTGAGTGTGTGGCCCTCTCAGCATATTTTCTATGTAAAAAAAATACAATTTTGGTTTTCAAACTTCCTTTTTTCCATCTTTTCCACAGTGTCATTCTGCTTCATGTTGGTTCTGGCTGTTCCAGGTCTTACTCGTGTCAGAGAGATCACTCACTGAAGCTTTTATTATTATTGTTATTTGTAGATGTTTGCTTAAAGCAGAAATAGTTGGATTTTGTAATAAACCCTAAAAAGGAGGAGATGTCTCCTCCTATGAGGTTCATGTGATTTCATGAATTGTGGGGCTTGTCTTTTATTTCAAAGTTTGATCCTTTTTTCTTTATAGTTGATTTTTCTTCGTAACACTTTTTTGTTTTTTGGAGCTCTTGACTTCTAAAAGCAGACAATCCTTCTACAGGTGTGTGTGAATAATGATATGAAGCAGAGTCTCTGTTCTTCCAGAAGGTGGTGTAAGAGAGCAGAAGGAGCTCTGTCAGAAGAAGAGTTTGTAGTTCTGTGAAAGAGGGAAGGAGGTGATGAAGGTAATTCAGACATGATCTGAGGAGGTGGAGCCTGATCAGACAGAAAACCTGACATGATGAGGATCAGAGTTTCATGGTTTTGCTAAAGATCTAAATATTTGATAACGCAGCATCACAACACCTGGACAACAGTTTCTTTTATCTTCATCTCAGTTTATCAGCAGGTGTTTGCACACCTTTACAAGGCAAAGTTAGACATAGAGGAATGCAGAGATGTTTGGTTAGTTGACTTGTGGGAGGGGCTAAGCCTTATTTGGGAGGAAACTTTGGTCACATTAGTGGTAGTAGAATATTTACTGTATTTTGATTTTTCTTGAAAGTATTTTTTTCAATGCCAAGAAGAATTTCAACACAATCTGGAACTAATATCAAAGGACATTAGTGTGGACTTTCAACTGTTTTAGCTTCTGGATAAGACAAAAAAAATCAATGTATATCAATGTTACTTTTTAAGTTTATCAAAGACCTTAAAAGCATGAAATAAACCTGGAATTATCAATAAAACCAGTGATGGAACAGGAGAGGAGGACTGAAGGACAATAAATACTGAGCAGGTGCAGGAGGTGGACTGAAAAGGAAAAGAGGACGGAGACACAGAAGGGCCAAAAAGACCAACCTTTCATAGTGTTTCAAAGTCATAAATAGCTTAAGTGTTTTTTCGAGCAGCTTTCCTCAGATAGACATGTTTTCATACTAAAACCAGGTGGTTTGCATGCTTAGTGCAGCTGTAGATATAGTTTATGTGTTCATTACCTTTCTTGACAGCACTATGCTGTTTGATTCTTCCAGACCTAAAGGGGAAATTGCAGGGATTTAGTCAAAGGAGGTGAAACTGGATCCCGGACAGTTTATCTTCCCCGCTGTTTGTCCTCTGTGCGTAATTTAAGATGTCCTATTGTTGCGCGACAGACGCGTAAAAACACGCACACAGGAGGAGTGGTGAACCCTCAAAGACCACATGAACAAAGTGAGAAGATTATTTCTTGTTTCTCTGGTTCCAGACACACAAAAACCTTTATACAAGATCTTCCTGGAGAAACCTTTGCCCAAACTGATTTTTGGTGCACTTTTTTTTATTCTACTAGTCTACTATTCGTGCTCCTCACTCACTCACTGACGCGCGCACACACGCACACTTCCGGCAGGTTGCGCTAAAAGCGCGCATCTCTGCGGACTACCCGGCCCTCCTCCGTGCGGGTGAGCCTCTCGGCAGCAGCCGTGGAGCGGTGACCGGATCGGAGCGGCGCGCACGGCGGATGGACCGCACGGATCTCTGCCATGTTTGTAACCGCGACGACCGAACGCACGAGCGGGTGAGTCCTCTGGATGGATCCGCAGAGTGAGGCATGGTTTCAGGGGAGGGGAGGTGGATGCATCGGGCGCCGCGCGTCTGCGTGGGCAGCCTGTGCATTGTAGATCACTGGGGGGATTTTTCTGTGCGGTGCGTTGCGGGGCTGCTCTGCAGCTGTGCGTGAAGCGCTGTTGGCGTTCAGGGCCGGGGATGGTCGGGCTTGCAGCGCTGCGGCTCGGGCTGCACGGGACGCCTGAAAGGCCGCTTGCAGCCTGCGGGAGCTGTGGTGGAGTGGGAATCCAAGGCTGTGGAGCATGCGGCGTGTTATGGGGGATGGTGCGTTTAAGGTGTTCTTCAAGATGCAAATGACAGCCTCGGAGATGCTGGCTTTCATGAGAAAAGCCTGAAGATGCTAATTGGCTTGACTGCAGCTTCTCCGTGAATCACGTCTTCTCTCCGTGTAGTTTGTATTTCGGACACATCGCCTCCACAGCTGGACATCTAAAAATGACTGAATCCAGCGAGGGCCGCGCCTGTGTGAAGGTTTTGGACATACAAATGAAAAAATAAACCCGTCGTTTCTACAGGTGAAATCCCATGTGCAGCCCCCACCCGCAAACCCACACGTCCTCCTTTCTGCTTGCGCGCGTGCGTGTGGGTGTATACGTTAATGTACCTCAAAGGCAAACTGGAGCAGTGACGGGAGCTGCTGTGGTTTTCACATTAGAATGATGCCATCAGGTGAGCACCGGCAGCATCTACTGCAGGTTTAGAACTGTCTTTGGCTGCGTGTCAGATACTTCCTGCAAGTGTTGTCGCACCTCATCATCATCTACCCCTCTCTTCACACCACCCTCACATCCTCATTTAATACTTCCATGGGTTTATCCAGAAAGGAGAAGCTGCACAATTGAGGAGAAAAGGACAGGACAGCAATTGGAGCCAGGTCAGTTCACCAAATATCCACTAGGTGGTTTGTTCACATCTGACATGTATTGTGCATTTAAGAACATGTGGTTTCATGAACGCATTGTTCTCACAGCACTAAAAAAGCAGGGACAGGTGTTTGCTTCTTTAGATTTTTTACTGTTTACTAGCGAATGTCCGCCACCTTCTGTTGAAAGAGCCTTGTGTCAAATCTGAATTAATCCCCTACCCCTACATTTAACCCTCCAAATGGAGAATTATTTTAAAAAATGGTGTCTTTAAATTCAGATGACACTACAACTTGATGACATCATCAAAAGTTGCCAGTCAGCTACATCAGCAAAGCGCTTCAAGTGCTCTGAAACAACATCCCTTTAATAACTTTTTTTTAAAAGTCATTAACTACATTTAAATGTAGACGTCTGTGCTTTAGAGCACACTCACGTAAATAAAAGCGCTTTCTCTCCGCGGTACAGCTCGACATGATTTACCCTCACAGCGGAGGGCTCTGCATCCCTCTGGCACAGGTTAGCCCTTAGAAAAACTATTTGGGACAGCCCTACCTCTCCAAATGCCCCTACACTTGAAGGGGCAGAGAGAATCCGGAGAGATCCACGTTTTTTCTTTTTTGATATATGAAAGACTTGGTGTCATTAAATTCCAACCAAGCACAAATTTCTCCTCCATAATCAAATTTCAAATGGTTTCCTCTGCTGTGTTTTGAAAAAAAACGTTTTGCACACGTCACTACCAAATCTGAGTCCCTGATTGGTCAGAGTTCAGCTGGTTGAACTTTCAACACGCATTCAGTAAACACCCAGCTCGCATGTAGACCCAGAGACCGGACTTAAAAACTTGAAAAAGGCCACTTAAATCCAGAACTCCAAATTCTTTTGTTTGCATTAATAATTGTGTCTTTTTCATTCAGTCTCACATTGTGATTAAAAATATAACCAGTCAGTGATGTTTCATACATTTACTCTCCACATGCTGGATGAGAGAACAAGGAACTAAAAAAATGGTTCCTAGATTAAACTAAACTATGATTTAAAAGAATTCTGGACTATTGGTGCTGCTCCATTTTTTTCATCACACAATTAAAACCATCAACTTTAGGACAGAAATGGGAAGCACAGCTGGGAAGCTTGGAAGTGAACAAACAAGGATCCAAGGTACCGTACACTAGGTGAAACATTTTTTTTTTAGACGACTTGATTCACAGGAAGGCCACTAGCAGCTGCATGTTATGGCTTCACCTACTGTACGTGCACCTGGTCAAGCAGGTTGTTTTGGGGCTGCTGGAACAATCCGGAGCATTGAGGCTTACATGCCTAACTGCATCGTTGCATCAAGAATCCAGTCATACATTCAATAACATTTTTTTTATACTAAAGATTGCACATATAATGCAGTGTGTGCACAATAATGCAACATCCTGATTGGATCTCAGATTTTTTTTTTTTGGCATTCTGTACCAGAGTCTGGACTGTACATTCTGTCTCTCCATGCAGATGCCGTCCCTACAGACTCACTGTCTAGTGCCTATCTGACATTTTCTGTTTCGTGCTTCTTCTTCTTCACTTTCTGAGTCATATCGATCCTCTAGAGGTGATCAAAAATCCGCTTCTTGAATGCTCATTCAAAGAGGACTCTGATCGAGGCAGCGTTACTGTCATTGTGGTCAAAACGCGTGTTATAATAGACGTATGTCGGAAACACGCCGGAGGCTAGCGACAGACGATGAGGTGATATTTGCTGAACAGATCCACTTACTGCTGACTAAGCAAATGAAAGTGAAACACTTAAAATGCCCACAAGCTGTTATCAGTCTGGATAACTTCCAAGATGAGGACAAACGCGGCTACAGGTGTGGAGTGTGGAGATATGACTGTCAGCTTGTTCGGTTATCCATTGTGGACAAACGAATATGCAAGCATTCATAAGCAGTTTTGCTGAACCATATGATGATACATCTGCCTCTTTTGAAGTAATCAGATCAATAATTAGCTGATATGTTGAAAAACCATTCACAGCAGAGCACAGCATCACCAGATGTTCTGTTCTTCCATCACGGAGCACTTGCTCCACCTCCTCCCAGCCTCCTCTGAGACTTCCTCTGGAGGAGCATCGGAGTCGGAACAAATGTTACGCCGCTGCTGAACGGGCACTTCACAATGCACAGAGAAAAGAAGACACCTCAAAGGTGGAACAGAATGCCTCTATTATGAAAGGGATTCAGACTGTCTCTTCAGCCTAAGGGATCTCTACAGAGGACAGTTTTACACCCTTCCTGCTTATGCTGTACACTTGAAACAACTGTAAGTCATCCTGCAGTCAGGAACAATCGGGGAAAATTGTTGTGGTGACGTGTTTAAGGTGAGAGGAGGAGCACGAGAAGAACCACCTAAAAACAGAAGAGATACTGGTGGGCTTCAGGAAGACAGACGAGCCACGACTTCATCACAGATACAAGACCATAAATCCAGTTTGTTCAGTCGTACAAGTAAACCGGGGTGAGAACTTGGAATTACATGTCACGAGAGGTAATTTCTGGAGAAATGTCGGTTGTTTGTTGTCTGCAGGAACATGCTCTACATGTTCTGATTGATGGTGATGGCTTTCCGTACACTGTGGCTTGTTGGGAAAGCAGTTTGTGGAAGAAGGACTGTAGCAGGAAAGACAGGACAGAGTTACGGTCTCTGTAGGGAGGGGAGCTCTCTGGATGCAGCCGTGGAGCAGAGACTGGTAAAAAATACTGAGTGTTATAGTAAGTAATATAAACTGTACATCACCCCTTCAATCTACTGCATAAAGCATTGGCTGTATATGAGAACTGGACTGAGTGACCCCTCCCCCTTGGTGTTCCAAACAGGAAGTACCCACTGGCTCCAAGAAGCTAAAATCCCATAGACTTGAATAGAGAAATAAACAGCTATTACTCCGTCTTTCAGTTTACCATTCTTTTTTTCATCATGTTCCAAGTAAACGTCTATTTTTCAAATTTTTTTCTGTTGTTCAACTTATTCAAAATTTAAACTGACCAATCAGAAGCCTTAATGATAAGGAGGTGGAGCTTGCTGGCCCCACGTTCAACATTCAAAACGTTTGACAGATTGTCTGCAGCCTGCTATCAGTGGGTGTGGCCACTTGATATCCAACAAGCTCACTCCTGATTGGTGAGAGTGGTTGTCATAGAAACATTGACTCAGACCAATCGCTGCTTACCGACGTCATTTGCTTCCAGCAGGATGGTGTATTCCGTAAAGAAATGGCGACTGAATTGACTCCATTTGCTCAAAGAAAGACATTTTTATGGATGATATTGCACTCACTCAGGATGTAGATTTAAATATAAATGTATATATATAGATGGTTTAATTTATTTTTCTTTTTCTTTCTATTTTTCATCTTCATGTACGATCCCTCTGATTGGTTTTTGATGAAGCGTGGTGCCATACTATGATGAAAGATGTTCCTTCATTCTTTTCTCCTCAGCTCTGTTTGTATTATGATTGGATTTCAGTACGATTCAAGGGACTGCGATTCCGTTATCAAATGGTTATTAGTCCATTTGGAAATGATCTATTTTACAAAACATATTAGTAAAAATTTGTTTTCTTCACTGAGGTATACCGGAGCACTTCCACTCGCTTTTTTTCCAGAAGAATATCTGTTTATTTATCCTTGCAAACAAGATGAATTCTCTTCTATTATCCCTTAGAATATCCAAAGCAGTGGAATGAGCAATCGCTTATTTAGGCACAAAGCAATTCCCTGAACCAAAAATGATGAGATTTTCTTGGAAATGTAAACATGTTGACAGCTCAGCCACAAAGCTTTCAAACTTCAATTACCAGTTAACATAAAAGGCCGTCCTTTC
>NC_050524.1:21275587-21284112 GCF_002922805.2 Oryzias melastigma | reverse complement strand
AAACAGAAACTCTGTTTACTCATAGAAAACCACCAAACCTCAATATACCATAGAAAAAAAATACTTCTCTCTTTAAAATCCTGAAAACTGAAAATGTCAAAGATAAAATGATACTAGAGTAAGAAAGTAAAAAAGATTTATATCAGTGAATTTGGAAGCATACATGAAAACCTTCATGTTCTTGTTTGAGAACAGGAGCTGACCTTCATGCTCTGATTCAAGTCTGCTCCGCTGTGGATAAAAGCTCTGCAGAGACGCTTGTACCTGGGAAAGAGGAGGAAATACTGCCTCTTTCTTTCTGTGCCGGCTCAGAGGGTCCTGGGAAAGAGGGAGAGATCGAGGGCTTCAGAGCTTGTTCGCTTCATCCTGAACTCCAACAGACACAGTTGGTTGACCTGATGAGGAAGATGACCATGCTCTCCGTTTGGATCTCATCATCCTCGAGAATTATTTTGAGCTTTTCTCCTACAGAAAACACAGGTTTACCATCCCCCATCCTCCTCCGTCCTAACTTAAATCAATTGCAAACATATTTTAAAATTTTATGTAATTAATTTTACAATAATTAATAGAAAGACATGAAAAATGAAAAGAATATCATGTTTTAAGTATTATTATACAATCATCACTTGGATTATTTACTTATTCTTTAAATAATTTTAAAGATTATTTTAAATAAAATAGTTGAATTTTAAAATAGGAAATTGCATTTTGACATCATAAATGTCTTGACTTTCCTCTGGGGGAGTAACATACAGTCCATCACCACATTAATGAGTTTACTTGTTAAGGAGCTGAAAACCCTTCAGATCTCCACACAACATGGTTTTTTAGTCTTTTATAATACATATTATTGAGATGGACTTTATTTATTTTTTTATTTTTTGCTTCTCAAGACAGCTATACTTCTCCACTATTTTCCTCCTTTGAGTTTATTGTTTCAAAATAGTCTATCTTGGAGTGATGCAGTGGGATTTGTCCAAATCACCTGCTCTTGGATCTTATGAAACCCAAATCTGGACTCTTGTGTTGTTGTGCTCTTCACAAGTTGTCTGGGGGATGGTGTGTCTAAGTTTAGCCCCTCCCCCTTATAAAATGTTTTTTTTAGATATGAGTAATTATCAATGCTTGAACATTTAATTGATTTGAAATGGTCCACGGCCGAATCGGGACCCCTCACCCCCCGCCTCCTACCACCACCACCCCTGGGAACACCCTCCAGTTCTCCCTAAACAACTGCAAGAAAGCTCAGTACTCTACATAAAATTAGGATTTGAAGAGCAAAAAATTCCCTAGCGGTGCAACATTCTTTTCCACTGAAGACAACTCAGCTTGCATATTTCCAGGAGGGGAAGGGTGATGGGGGACCATGGTGGAACCATGGAGGATGGCAGATTTACCCATTGGCTGTACCCATTGATATGACAACTGGACTGAGTGACCCCACAGCCTCCAAGAAACCAAACTCCCATAGACTTCATTTAATAAATAAACAGCTATTACTTAGTCATTCCATACATTTTTCATAATACTTTAAAACTAACCAATCAGGTGCCTCAAAAAAAAAAAGTAGGTGGAGCTTGCTTACCCCAACGTTTGATGCTCTAAACATCGGACTGACAGATTTTGTGTAGTCCACTTTTTTATTGTATGGGCTTTGAACAACGCCACTCTTGATTGGCCAGAGGGGTTACCTTTGCAACATTGACTTAGAAAACCTTGGACCAATCACTGCTTACTGATGTCATCTGGCTCCAACAGGGGGGGCATCTATGTAGCGAAAAAATGGAAATTAAATTGACTTAATTTGGTTGGAGCTGAAAGTAATCAATTTACCACGAATATATACTCAACAATTACACACACCTGTCCTGTATTTATATAAGCCTCAAGTAAACTGGATTCTCATTGGTCGAAGAAAAAAAAGGACCTTTTCTTATCTTGCCTTGCTTAAAAGTGAAAGTTATAGATTTGCTATAACTTGTTTCTTTTCTATGCATTTTGTTCTGTACTGGAAAGTTGACAAATCTTAGAGAACATTATAGTTAAATACAAAAACAACAATCTTATCATCAATCAATGTATGAAAGAACCATCAAAAAGCAGACGAATACCTTAGTTTCCCAAAGAAAACATACTTTTTCTT
This sequence comes from Oryzias melastigma, assembly GCF_002922805.2. NCBI lineage: Eukaryota > Metazoa > Chordata > Actinopteri > Beloniformes > Adrianichthyidae > Oryzias > Oryzias melastigma. The sequence continues at coordinate 21,281,966 of NC_050524.1, read as the reverse complement.
CAACAGATCGTTTACAAACGTTTCTGTCCCGATAACATAGATAAACATCTAGGACACATTTCTTAGTAAGATCACAGAACTCTCTGACTTCTTTCAGTTAACTTGTGTTTGGAATCTCTGCGTTGGATTTGGGTCATTCTTGAAGCCTAGCAGTGAAGAGCAACAGCATCTCGTATGAACGGTTATTCAGATTTGTGGTTGAACTTCTTGGGGCCCCTCGTCCTTGACGTGGAGGAGGGTTAGACAGGACACTGGTAAGTTTATCATCATCTCACTGCTGCAATCCACAGGCTACCCCCCTCCCCCCCAAGCAGACAGCATTACTGACACCCCTCCTCCCCCTCCATCTCCCCCCACTTTCCTTCACCCCAGCGGTCTCTGGGGCATTGTATGCTTCTTTTGTGCCAAATGCCAGTATCCTGGAAACTACTACCCCCTCCATTCTCTCTAAGTGCATGAGAAAAAGAGATGGGGAGGGGGGTTCTGTCAATTCGCCCGTTTATCTGGACTGTGGGCTGCTGGCTTGTGTGGAGTGAAGCTTTGTTACCTCTGTTTGTGCGGTTGGCTGGTGCACAAGTATGAGAGTGGAGCTACTAACTTTCTCAGAATCTGATGTTCTAAAGGTGGAAGTCCAGATGCGGAAGGAGCTTTAAGCCTTATTCGACTAAAAAGACAGTAGAAGTATGACTTTGGGTCACAAAAATACATCTGAACTAATGGCTTCTAAAGAAGGAAGGATGAAACTCTAGAAAAAATAAAAGGTATTTCAGCTCTACCTTGGCTGAAGAGCTCAGATGGTTGGGTGTAGGACTGGCGCGCAGGAAAATCAGAGGTCACTTCTTCGGGTTTGTAGGCAAGACCCTTCACCCCACTACCTAAATATGGGACCCAAGTCTAGGTCTCCCTGTGCCGGTCCCTAGTCCAGATAAAGTATAGGGTTGTGTCAGGAGGGGCATCCTGCGCACAACTCTCTGACAATACCACCTATGCGATTCAATGAAAGCTGATTTGCTGTGGCGACCCTTGATGGAACAAGCCGAAAAGCTAACGGTTCAGCTTTTACCTGTCAAACATTTTGAACCCGAAGTCTAGACATGGACTTTAGTACAGACATTGTACAGTCTTCCAGTATGTAAGACGTCATGATGTCCAGCTTTCTAAATCTGTAGGCTTTTAGCTTGCTTGGTTGTGGAAAGTCAACCATGTATATCTTTCATTAGACCAAAGAATCCTTCTCCTAATCCCTATTAGCAATCATGAGAAACCATTTCATTCAACTTCAAGAGCATCGTCAAGTAGCACAAGCAGAGTAGAAAAGGAAGATCCCAAAGTTCCCACATGTTGGGCCACTTAAGTTTTGAATTCTTCTGAGGTTTGTCAGAACTGAGTTATGCTTTAGCCACAACTGTCCTTACAGGTGTTTATGGGCTGTCTGTGGATAAAAATCAGTCAAACCTGGTAGCCCGCACAAAATTTCAAGGTCGTAGACCACTCTGTGAACCAGTACATCAAAGTGTTCATGAGCATTTTTTTCTATTCATGCCAAGCACACGACAAAGTTCCAGTTTCATGACATCCTGCACAAGCCTCGAGGGAACCTCTCAACGACCGTCCACGAGTCCAGACAATCCAAAAGCCTCCAACACTTGTACGGGTCAACCCCCATACAACTGCATGTGACTAAGATGTCAGATCAGTTTCCTCAGTATCTCCATTCAGTACGGATGTGGGCAGAAGGTGAAGGTGTAAATTCTAGGAGAGACCACAGTGCCTCGTAAGATGACTCAAACACTGAATATCGAAAAAGGTTCCCATTCATCCTGGTGATGTTGTCTTCAAGTTGAGTCATGGAATATGGACTTAGAATCTTTCTTGTAACGTTTCACACTTCAAGAAAGATTTTAAGTTCAGATACCATGACTCAACTTAAGACTCAAACATTTTACATCATACACATACAAAAATATTAATGAATTCCGAACAACAACTAAAGTTTTAAGAAGAATCTCAACCACTTGGAAACTAATCGACTGAGTCCCACAGACATCATAAAGGGGAGGAGCTAGAGTCGTGCACATCCACATGCACTTCCATGCACAGGATGAGGAGAATAGAGCTTTAGCCACTCATTCACACAGCTCCTGCAGATTCTCTTTGACAGCACCAAGGGGCAACCCTTGCCTTTCTTCTTTGAGGCTGGTTGAAAACAAAAGTAATTGGAGCCAGGTCAGCTCACCGTATAACTGTCGGAGTGGCTGGTTGTTCAAGAAAGGCAGACTACAAGAAACAAATAAAACATGCAAACCTGGCGTCAGGTTGTAAATATTTATTCCTCTTTTGGTTTAGATTTTATATACAAGACAAACATATTTGTGCATTTTTTCATGACCTGCACTTGTTTGGATTAAGTTCACTTTTGTTTTGCTGACTGGTGTTCTAACAACTGCCAAGCCCCTGTCTGACTGAATACTTTGAAGGAACCCTTTCACACCACAGATCAACTATAAACCACTAACGAGAGCCCCCACCTCTGAGACGCACTGACCCCCACCAAGTAACGGTACACGAACTGACTGCTCTGATGATCACTGGATTGTTGCATCTAAATCTGCTCTCACAACTTCTACTTTCTCTAAAACAGTCAGACCACAAAAACTTTTCTTCATCAGCATCTAGAGCTGGAGAAAATACTCACACTTTCAGATATTTAAGGTCCAGATGATATGAAGAACACATCCTGTGATTTGACTATATAAGTTACTTTTTTATCAATTTTGAGGTTGAATGGCCTATGTTATAACATATTATATTTTGTCTCTACCCCATTCACATTGGATTCATCAGGTTTTTCCATGTGGTGCTCAGTCTGTATTGTTGTAGAGTTGAGTTTGTATCTTTCCTTGTGTTTGCTACTTCATTTATCTCCTATGTTGTCTTATCCTTGGTTTTCTGGGCTCCACCTCCCAGCCCGGCCTCAGAAACATTGGTGTTCTTTTCGACCAGTCTATGTCCCTGGTCACCCTTTCAACGAAAAACAGTTTCTGTTATCTCAAGCCTTATAGTCACAATGTCTTAAGGGGTGGATTCAGGCTGTCTGCAGGTAAACAATTAACAAAGCTGTACAGGGCACTCAGGTGACCCGCACAAAATATCAAGTAGTAGAGCGCTTGGTGAGAAAGACGACATGAAAGACACAACAGAGGTTATTGGCGAAGAATGTACACAAATTCTGTTTTATCATCAAACCTTTGGAAAAAAATATACAATTATTTACTCACCCACTGTAAAAAAAATAAATAAAACAGGTCGAGTCCTCCTATTCCGAGTAAGGACTTTTGATATTAGTCATGGTGTGTGTTCATAGGCATATTTTTTTATTTAGTCTGCTGTCCACTATTATGTAACCTAGCCTAAGCCTGCTTTCAAATAGGGCATGACCTGTAAGGGTGCTGCGGCTTCAAGAGTTGTCCAGGCCCGGGGAGGCTCGTAGAGAGGAGTGGCTGCATCTTACGAGGAGCGCAGATGTGTCTTGCAAGTCTCTCTCAAGGCCTTGTGGGCCGCATTCCTGCATGTTTTCCAACATACGCTGCTCTTGCATGTTCTAATTGGCTGGACACACCTGAACCAGGTAATCATTCATGATTATGGCTTGGATATCTGGAAATCATGCAGAAACTGCAGCCCTCGAGGCCTATCCCTGCTCGAGAGGGGACATAATGAAAATGAAACGTACCGTTGTCGTGCGTTTGGTAAGTGTGTTGTGCAGGCTTCGTAAGGCTAATGGAAGTTATACCTACTTGTGTCGTACAGGTGATGCTGTTGTTTGTTGTTCTTACGCCACACTGTAGTCGTTAGAACGGTGTGAATATTGACTCCTCATTGACAGAGCGCAATTACTCTATGTATGTGAAATGTAAGTGCCCGTAGAACGCTGGGATGTCCACACAAACTACATTCTAATTGTCTCATTTTTTCATTTCTAACAGAGACAAGGAGGATGCATTTAACATATGAACAACACTAACTGGATCCTTGTATAGGGGTGGACAAAAGAAAAATCAGAATGAGACGCCTTCTTCACCCTTTCTTACCCTTTTGAGTCTTCCCTATGATCTGATGAGAAAAAAAATGCATTATTATTTTAAATCTACTGGTTTGCCTTAATATTTCGTGCGGGTCACCTGCATGACCCTTAAAGGTTTGCCCGTTTTTTGCCCGCAGACGGCCTGTATCCACCCGTTGGGCAGTTGTGACAAAGGCTTTATGGACATGATTCCTTATGACTTCTCGTGTCTTATTTGAGAATTCTATTTACATTGAACCACTGAATTATCATTGCATCTCTTTTGGTTTAACTATGGGCCAGTAAAGCTCCTCAAAAATCATGTTGACCAAATAATTGGATTATATGGGTCTCTGTTTAATTTGCATCACTACTTCCATGTTTACCCAGACATTCTCCATTCTAATAAAAATGCCACTGACCGTGCCTATTCACTTTAAAATCACTTAATAACAACAATTGAAGGGTTTCTTGTGACAGACCAGTTTCCTTGTCAAATAATATTTTTTCCTGCTGACCTCTGCTTATTCTCTGCTTGTTTCAGATAATCTGAACTTTCAATCTTAAGCTTCTGAATGTTCTATATTTTTAATTCTTTAACATCCCAAGAACCCAGTTTAAAACTGGTTGATAACAGTCCGTTGAGCCTCCATGTGGCTTTTTATTTTTTTGCAGCATTTTGCTTGTACGTTGTGAGTCATCTTCTTACACAAGGTCACAGGGATGCTGGAGCCTGTCCCAGCTACTTTAGGGGGAAGGCGGGGTTTATCCTGGACTGTTTGCCAGCTCATCACAGGGCCACATAAAGACAGACAACTGAGCACATTCACAGCTAAGGGACAGAATCATAAATTACACTTTTTGAGTAGAGGCCAGAGTGAATAGAGAAAAGTCTGGTTAAGATCCAAACTCCACCCATTTAGGATCTGAACCAGGGCCTTCTTGTGAGAGTGCTAACCACTCCACCGTCTTGCAGCCTGACCTACAACTTACTGATTGCCAATCCAGTCCACAGAGCCCACTGCCCCACTGCTTGTGGGTGCATCATTTAAAAAAAAAAGGAACCACAATATGTTTTTTACTCATGAATGTATGTGTTGCGCAACGGGTGATTGTGAGCACCCATAGGGAGGCTGTACTGTGTGAAATGCACATACCTCCAGGAAGCTTCTCTCTGACCTCTGTACAATAACCCTAAAACGGGAGTGACCCCTCATCATCTTTTTCCATTAGATCTCCTTTTGCATCCCTGGAGGAGGCTGAATGTGTGCAACAGACTGAAAGCAGTTGGTTCTCATGCAACTGCCCTCATTAGCATTTCACTCCCCCCCTGCTCACTGCTTCCCGCCCTTTTCAAATACAAACACATCTACAGGCTTTATTAAGCAGAAAAAAATGTTCCACTGCAGAAATGTAAGGATTTTAGTTTCAGAAATGCTGCTTTAATGCATAAAATAAACAATGCCATGGAACATACTTTATGAAGACAAGAGCTCTGATACCTCAAATTGAATGGAAAATGCTGTGTATAGAGGAAAACACTAACAGACTGACACTAACAAAACCATCAGTGTTTCATATTCTGTACATTTTATTTCATAAAGAATCAGTTTTAGACTTTATCTTGTGTTACTTGTTTCAACCCAAAACAGCACTGGATAAAAAGTAGCTGCTATCCAGAATGTAAAGTCCTGCTCACATTCAACAAGAAAGCATTCGCTGTAGTTAAGGAGTGCAGCTCATTAAATGTGTTTGTGACCCAGGAGTTTTTTAAAGTGGAGATTATCTAAGAGAGACAAGCCCACTACTTAGAAGACAGCCAGCACTGTGCAGATTTGTTTCCTATGCTGCACATGGAAAGCAAACTAAGCAGGCAAAAGTTGACTGAACATTTAGATTTTAATTTGGAGAAAGTCTGTTGTTCATATAACAGTATTATCCCTTTAAATCCACTGTTTAGAAAAAAAGTAAAAGATTTGATCATTACTTACTTAACCCTTTAACTGCCTGCTCAACCAAACAGTGGAAAACATTTAGAAAACATGTTTTTAAAATTATTGATTGTGTTTTACAAGGCATTGAACCCCTAAAGGGAAATTGAATTAAAACATTTTTTAACAAAAATTGAAATAATAACAGTATAAAAATCTGGTTAGTAACACATGCACACCAGATAGTAACCAGACCTTTTTTTTAATTCAATTTTTACATATAAAAAACAGTTATTATCTGGTGTGCTCCCAGTTACTAACTAGATTTATAAAAAATGTTTTACTACTTTAATTTTCAGGTAACCAGAACTTGTTTTTATTACTT
>NC_050524.1:21266124-21275398 GCF_002922805.2 Oryzias melastigma | reverse complement strand
AGCAACAGCGGGTGAAAATGTTATGCCATATTTTCATAAAACATAATTTGTCATTATCTGTCTTAAAACTGTTGGGAGGTTGCTTCTTCACAGAAAGTGTTTGACCGGCTGTCTCAGTAAAATTGATTCCAACCATTAAAAATTTTCACTTGGCCATAATTTGATGTAAAAAAAAAAACCTCTGTTTTTATTTATTGCTTTATTTGTTTGCAGAATAATTAGCAATACATTAAGACATCTACATGTGGAGAAATATAACAGATTTTTTACAGATTAGACAAATTAATTGTTTTCAAACTAAAATGGAAAATCAAGCAAAGCAATGAACTGATCTCAGAACCACAATTACAGTTTTTATTTCTTTATTTTAACCTTTATTTGTCAAGCCAGACAGATTAAGAACAATATTCTTATTTTTAACTTTAGCCTGTAAAAGGAAAGATATTTAGAAAAAGGGAAAGAAAAGATGAAAGGGAGAGAAAAGGAATACAAAGCTCTTGTTGCTTTGCCCCACCCTTGTAATTCCTGGCCAATGACTGAAGAGATTTGTAGTCACATGGTTTTGTTTACAAGTTTTGGTCCGGAACAGAATATTCCGGTTGATGGCAACTCAGTCCGGATCAACAGACTTTTCCAGTCTGAATACACCCTTAATAAATGATAAATAATAGAGACAGGGAAATAATTGGAATGTTGTACTCTGTATTTTTAGCTGACTTTAAGTGGTTCCCATTTTATAAAACCGAGATCTGAGACAGTTATAACAAAACAGAGTCTGAATTAAACCTCAAATATAATTGTCCGTGATGATTTAATGTTAATTTTCCAATCAGATATATGTAACTTATAGTTTAAATTATTTGCCTTTAAAATGTTTTACTATCTGATTTCCTTTCATACCAACTGAGAACAACCGTCAAAATGAATATAAATATACAGACAGTGATGGAACCTGTTCTTTTGTGGTTAAAAATAAATAAAAATTTAGTCTCAAGATTTGTACATTTGTCTTTTTCAGTTCTTTGTTATCTTCTATCTATTCAAAGAACTGAAGCTGCCTCAAAGTGGCTGTTAAGGTTTTTTAACACAGTTTGGCGTCTCAGGCTGAGATTTTCTTATAACATTCCTACAGATAAATCCAGTGAATCCTAAGCCACAGTCCCCCAAATGTGATTTTACAACGGGCGCCTATCTGTCAGGCTCCAAGGCAGTGACGTCTAAAGTAAAAACCCTGGCAATCATTCAGACTGTTGTGATGCTGCTGGACGAGCGATCCGCTTTGGTTTCGTTTTTCTGTGGAAGGAGAACTGGAAGAAGGAGCTATTTTGGGAAATTTCACTGGAGATGCACTTCATGCTGATGTACTTTGAAACCACTACTGCAGCCACAAAAGACAACAACAGAGATGATAGGCAAATTATGTACACAAATTCTATTTGTTATTAAACCTTTTAAAGTTTTTGAAAATTATTATACAACTATTTAGTAGCCACTGAAAAAAGGACTTTTAATATAATAGGAGTGAGATCATGAAGCATTTCAATATTTTATATGTGTTGTACAATTGTTCACTACTACCTGTTACCCGCAGCTTGCCCGTAGATAAATAATGTGCATGAACATCTTCACTCTACATCCTCACTGGATGGTCTACAACCTCAATATTTAATCTGGGCCACCTTGCATGAACCGTACAGCTTTGCCCATTTTTTGTTTGCAGACAGCCCGCATCCACCCGTTAAGGCAGTTGTGACAGAAGCTTAATGGACATGATTCTTTATGACTTGTAGTGTATTATAATTTTACATTAAAACACTAAATTATTATGGCATCTCTTTTGGTTTAACTATGGGTCAGTAAAGCTCTGCAAAAATCATGTTGACCAAATAATTGGATTATATGGGTCAGTGTCTCTGTTTAATTTGCATCGCTACTTCCATGTTTACCCAGACATTCTCTATTCTAATAAAAACGCAGCTGACCGTGCAGAGTCACTGTAAAATCACTTAATAACAACAATTGAAGGGTTTCTTGTGACAGACCAGTTTCCTTGTCAAATAACATTTCTTCTTGCTTATTATCTGCGTGTTTCTTATAATCTGAACTCTTAAACCTTGTAAGTGTTGAAAATATCAATAATTTTAACCGATTTAACTTTTGTGACTAACGCTTGGTTTCCTGTGCTGTTTTTCTTTAGGATGGAGCTATAATGGGATGGATTTGAATATGGGCAAATGGACAGGCATGCAAGCCCATCACTTCGGCCTGGCTCTCCTTCTGTTGCCCCTGATCTTCAAGCCTTCAGCCTGTAACAACCAAAACACGCAAAAAACACCTCAGGATGGGTTCAACTTCAGCTTCACTCAAGCAGTGTACCATGCCACAATTTATGAAAACTCTGCTGCACGCACCTATGCCAACAGTAAAATTAAAATGGGCATTACACTGGACAAGCGCTTCTTGGATATACGGTACAGAATCATCTCAGGAGATGAAGAAGGTTTTTTCAAAGCAGAGGAGTATGTACTTGGGGATTTTTGTTTCCTGCGCATAAGAACTAAGGGAGGCAATTCAGCCATCTTGAACCGAGAGATTCAGAGTAACTATGTATTGACAGTGAAAGCTTTCGTCAAGGGAGAAGCCTTCCTGGAGGCCTGGACTAAAGTGAGCGTCCAGGTCTTGGATATGAATGACCTTCGACCATTGTTCTCCCCCACTACGTATTCTGTCACCATAGCAGAGAGCACCCCTCTCAGGACTAGCATAGCACAAGTTACTGCCACAGACGCAGATATTGGCTCCAATGGAGAGTTTTACTTTTTTTTCAAGGAGAAAGTTGATTTATTTGCAGTACACCCAACCAGTGGAGTGGTTTACCTCAGTGGAAAACTCAACGTCGATGAGCAGACTCTGTATAATTTAGAAATACTTGCTGTGGATCGTGGTATGAAGCTATATGGAAACAACGGAGTCAGCAGCACAGCCAAGCTTTTTGTCCATGTAGAGCGTCTGAATGAGCACCCCCCAGTCATTAGTGCAGTCACCCACTATGCTTCAAAGCTATACAAAAGCTCTGCCTATGCCATCGTCAATGTGGAAGACCCGGACGAGGGGCTAAATGGGGAAATTGATTCAGTTGTCATTGTAGATGGGGACCCTTTAGGGCAGTTCTTTTTAGAAAAAATTAAGGAAAATGAGTTTGCTGTAAAAGCGACTGAACCATTAAACTGGGAGTCTTTCCCTTTTGGAGACAACATTACCTTACAGGCGAAAGATAGAGGAATCCCACCAAAGCTCTCCACTTTCCCTGTCCACATTTTTGCAAAGAAAGAGCAAAAAGTAGAAGCTAGCTTTGAGCAGGAGCTTTATGAAATCGCTCTGAATGAGGTTTCACCCCCAGGGACAATTGTCTGCGCCGTTAAAATCAGGCCAGAGCATGAGAATGTTGAGTATATCCTGATGCCATCTGTTGATTCGGATTTTTTTCAGATCAATACCCTCACTGGTGTAATCTCCACCACCCGCTGGTTCACTAAAGTTTCCAATAATGCTTTTAATCTGGAGGTATTGGAAATAAGCAGTGATCTCAGAGTGAAAGTTCTGGTCACTATCGAAGATGCCAATGATAACACGCCAACATTTTCCCAGTCCTTCTATGAAGTTTTCGTCAATGAAAGTGTTCCAGTTGGAAGCAATGTTTTGACAGTTTCTGCAACAGATGAGGACAGAGGGGAAAATGGTTACATAACGTACAGCATCTCCAGCCTTCAGCCTGTGCCCTTCAAAATCGACCAGTTTTCCGGTGTTATCAGCACTAGCTCGCTGCTAGATTTTGAGTCCTCTACAGAGATGTTTGTGTTTTTGGTCAGAGCTTCTGACTGGGGGTCACCATACAGACGAGAGAGCGAAGTGAATGTAACAATCCATTTGGAAAACATTAACGATAACCAACCATTATTTGAGAAAGTAGAGTGCCAGGGGGTTATTTCCGCAGACTTCCCAGTTGGGGAAGTGATAACCACGGTGTCTGCCATTGACATAGATGAGTTAGAGTTGGTGAAGTACAAGATATTATCAGGGAATGAGCAAAGGCTCTTTGACCTCAACCCTGATTCAGGGGTCCTTACATTGGACCACCCTCTTACCTCATTTAGCTCACAGAAAGGTGTCTTTAGTTTAAAAATAACTGCCACGGATGGTGAACACTTTTCTGATCATATGTATGTAAATATCTCAGTTGTTGAAGAAAGTTCTCCCCCTAAACACTTGACTTGTAAAGACACAAGAGTGGCCCAAAAGTTAGCGGAAAAGTTACTCAGGAAGTCCAAAGCTAGTAACAAGCTAAAGGTGGAGGAAGGTTTTATTGACCTTTTCTCTGCAAACCGCAAAACTCCCCAGTTTGACAAAACGTTTCCAACAGACATTGCTGTGATGGAAGACTTGAAGATTGGCTCGAGCGTTATAAAAGTGAACGCATATGATGGAGACACTGGTTTCAATGGTCAGGTTTTATTCTCTATTTCAGGTGGAAACACTGACAACTGCTTTAACATTGACATGCAGACTGGTGTCATCAGTGTTTTCCTGCCCATGGACAGAGAAAAGAGAGATCGCTATCTTCTCAACATAACTATCTATGACATGGGCATCCCACAGAAAATGGCCTGGCGTTTGCTTTCCATCCACATAGAGGATGCAAATGATAATGCACCCCAATTTTTACAAGAAGATGGATATAAAATTACTATACCCGAAAACATGGCAATAGGTACGGACATCATTCAAGTGGAGGCCACGGATAAAGATCTAGGACCCAACGGGGATATCGTGTACTCTATTTTGACGAGCACGACACAGTTTGGCATAAACTCCACCAGTGGGATGGTGTATGTTGCTGCCCAACTAGATCGAGAGTTAACTTCCAGTTTTACCCTGAAGATTGAAGCTCGGGACAGAGCAGACAAAGAGAGTCCCAAGTTTTCTGTAAACACTTTAGAAATCACGTTGGAAGATGTAAACGACTGTCCACCTCTATTTATTCCAAGTGTGTACAAAGCCAGGGCTCTGGAGGATCTCCCCGTAGGAACTGTCATCGCCTGGCTAGAAACCCACGATCCAGATCTGGGCTTAGGAGGCCAAGTTCGCTACTCTCTAGTTAATGACCACAATGGCTGGTTTGAACTAGATAAAGCCAGTGGAGCCATTCGTCTCACAAAGGAACTGGACTATGAGACCCAGCAATTCTACAACCTGACTGTGAAGGCCAAGGACAAGGGAAGGCCTGTGTCTCTTCTGTCTGTCACCTTTGTGGAGTTGGAGGTGATAGATGTCAACGAAAACCTCTATGCTCCATATTTTACCCACTTTGCATTAACAGGAGTAGTTAAAGAAAACGCTCGTATTGGAACTACTTTACTTCAAGTCAGTGCTAATGATGACGACACAGGAAGAGATGGAGAAATTCATTACTCCATTCGGGATGGAAGCGGCCTTGGACGATTTTCCATTGATGAAGAAACAGGTGGGTGTCGGAAAATTACGTTTTACTTCAATATTAGCTCAATGAAAGACATTTAAGTGATAAAAAAATCTGAATATTAGAGGTGAAATTATTTATTTTGACAAAAATTCGATTCATATCATAATTTGTGGTTGACAAAACAATTCATATTTGATATTATTAATATGATTCACTGATCTAAAATCGATCCAGGACACCTTTTGTGTGTCAGAGATAAATACCTGGTACTGAACTGTGCAGGTGAGGTTTTCCAGATTCTTTGTATTCTTGCAAGATAATCAAGTGTAAATGTAATTTGTGTACAAACGAAGAATTAATGGCAAATTCATTCACATTTTAGTTTCATAAATTTAAACCCATTGTTGTTTTTCCACATCAAAATAATACAAACGGAACATTATTAGAACATTTTACCACACTGTATGATCTCATGTCTGCAAAATTTAAGGTGTTTCCTCACATTGAACTGTAATGATGGACTGATCATTTTTTGCTACATTACAGTAAAATAAACCTACCATGTCTCAATCCAAGTGATATTTTCCAACATCAATGATAAAAGATTTTTTTTCTGTTCTGATATGGTTTTATAATTCAGTAAACAAATTACTTCAGATAGATTGATCTGGTTGGATCGTAAGAATATAAATCAATTATTTGATTAAGTCGATTATTCATTACACCCCTACTAAATATTTAAACCTTTTTGTACATCCAGACTTGGGTTTCCATTAAGGACAAAGATCTGCAATACCAAGATTTAGCATTAGCATGCACAGCTGTGAAGCAGTGATTCAATGTCTTCATCTTATTTTGAAAAAAAAAGTGATTTCAGGTGTAAATTAATGATGCAACAGCATTAAACAGCAGTTCTATACCTGGTGCAACTCTTTCCTTTAGGGGAACGATAAATTTACTCCAGTTTGTCCAAAATGTTTCATTTTTTTATCCTTTTTTTTGTTTGGATGAAACCAAAATTGCCTTTTTACAGTTTTATTTTTCCATTGCCAATTGTGTTATTCTCTGTATTCGTTTGGGCCTTTGCATCCACAGCTTTGAAGTGGCTTCTAATGTTTCTTTTTCCCCTCACTTTTTGTGTGAAAAAACTCCTGAAAAACTCCAGTTGTTGACACCTAGATTATTTTTCAGCGGGTAGAGAAACTCAGAAAATAATTGCTCTGTAATTGGGTTTGTGGGATATTTTGATCGTGAGACGGTTCTCCTTTTTCCTTGTTTGTCAGTGAAGCAGCTCTGCAGAAGGAAGCTGAGAGCCTTTTATGTTGGACAGATTTATTGTGTTATGTTTTATTCTCAATGCACAAACCCAGTGTACAGTGGATTTTCATAAAACTCTGTATTTGAAGCTAAACTTTATTGTAATGAATTTGTTTCTTTTAGGCTCTGGGATGGACAGAAAAGGGAGAGAATGTAGAAGATTTAGGTTGAGGAGTTACGAGAACATGGGTAGCAGGTATAGAGTACACAAAAGCAGAAATAGTAAAGGTGAAGATAAAAAACTGTTAAATTAATCAAGGAAAGTAGCATCAGTTTTATATTATATGCTGATAGAATGATTTTTGTTCCTAACCCCACACATCATCTACACAACCATACATCCGATGACTGTCTTGGTGGACATCTCAGGCATATTTGGAGATAAAGCAAATATCAACTGAAAGACATTCATCCGTGGACAGCAGCCGCAGAAACAGACTGAACATCAACCGCTCTTGTTTTAACCTGAAGCAGTAGGAGGCAGCAGCATGAAGGACGTGAGGTTGAGGTAGAAGTGCTCCAGATGCTTCGTGCCTGGTCGTGCACTTAAGAACGTGCTTTCCCCCTGTAGACACAGTGACATGCTGGTAAAAGCGGTGCAGAACTTTAGTTAGACGGAGGTGGTTCGAGTCTCGTGCTGTCACAGGAAAAAGCCTCCAGCTGTTTTTCTTCGCAGCGAGCTAATGTTGTCCTCAAGGTCCGTCAGCGAGTCATTAGTGTCAGGATCTGGAGGAATGTAAACAGCCATAACGTACTCTGCAGTGAACTCATGAGGCAAGTAGTGAGGCCGACTTTAAAGATTTTCTCGGAGCAGGCTGTGTTTTTAATCGGTACAAAGTCCTCCTCTGCAGGTTTTCCCCTCCAGGTAAAACACTGCACAATACTTCATCTCTATCTTAGAAGTGTTGGAATATGCATCCGATTTGCTTTTAGCTTGCCCGTTTGCATCTCTTTTCATCCTTGCACAGCACTTTCTTTAGCCGTTCAGCCTCTGCCAGGTCAGATTCTTCAGAAGTCACAGCCTACCAAGTGCACCCTCACTGAATTGGTGCAGTCATTTCTGGTGTGTCAGAGTTTGAATTGTATTTTATGCACACGTCGTTGATTAGAGCAGCGATTCCGTACCCAGGGTCCTCGGGGAACTCCGTCCTGCCTGTTTAAGCGCACCTGATTCAGCTCATCATCCGGCTCTGCAGACATGGGGTAATCATCAAAGGCAGGTGTGTTTAAGCAGGGTAGGATTGAAAAAATGCAGGTCAGTGCTCCCAGAGGACCGGGGGTGGGAAACACTAGGTTAGATTGTGCGTAGTAAATGAAAAAGAAACGCTGTTTTCTAACATGTTTGTAGGAGCTTGAGAAGCCGCCATCTTAAAAAAAAAAGATTTTTTGGGGGGGCTTAAATTCAGTTTGGTAAGAAAAACATGAAAACATTAAGAAATGTTGAAGAAAACATGAGGAGGGTTTGCTAATGTAAACAGAGGAGTATTTTGGTTACTTTTATTAAAAAAAAGCTCTACTTTGTTAAGACTGGAGCAGCTGTGGAGGAGGGGTGGAGCGGTCGACCTCCTATTGGAAAACTGCTCATGTGTCGAGGTGTCCCTGGACAAGACACTGAATCCCACATTGATCCTGGTGGTTATAGGTTGGCGCCAGTGTTAGGCAGTGTGTGAATATGTTTGTGAATGTGACAGTAAAGTGCATTTTAGTAAAGTTCCATACAAGTATGCGCTATTAACCAGGGTAGAGGTGGAATCCCAGTGTGGTTACGAACAGCGGTGTTAATGATTGGACCCAGGTAGGTAGCCTGACGGAGATGGTGGTGGCAATCCTGGAATAGCAGCATGAGTGGCAGGGCAAAACAAGGCACAAAAACTAGTGACTCCATAGAGTACGAGGCCAAAGTACTGCACTGGTGAAGGTAACGAGGTGGCGATAAATGCTGGAGAGGGCACATCTTAAGTAGAGGCCTGAAGTGATGGATTATGTAGTCAGCTGGGTCCAATCAGGAAGGCGACACCGGAACCCGGGAGCACCATGACAGAGTGGTTGCCACAGACACGTTAAAACTCAGACTGACTCGGACCAATCACTGCGACATCTGGCCCCAACTTGGCGGCATCCGTATCTTGACTGAATTGATTTAATTTGATTGGAGCCGGAAGTAAACCATGTTCTATGGGTGACGTCACACTCACTCACTCCAGTTATCAGATACAGTCAATGCCATCAATTCAAATGTATTCTCAGTAGAGGACATTTCTAAATCTGGAAAGCTCCCAACTTCTGTATACTATTGAACAAACTCCATTTGGTATATACAGATGACATTTTGGGCTCTTCAGGGATACCAAATGTTAAGGGTGAGGCATTGGGAATTGTAGTTTTTGGTGGATTTATAAAATTGTACTGGACACTTTTTTCTCTGGTAGTGAGGAGGATACAAATCTATGTGACACCAGATATGTAATAAATGAAGTT
>NC_050524.1:21242509-21265976 GCF_002922805.2 Oryzias melastigma | reverse complement strand
GTATAAAAAAAAAAAAAGGGTTCACCGGCAAACTATTCGTACAAGTTTGGGAAAACAATTGTTCAAAATCTCCTTTTTTTGCGGAATATTCATGATATCTTGAGGTCTTTTCTTTCTAACTACAGATTAAAGCCCAAGGCCTTTTTGGTTAGACTTGTGTTTGATTCATTTGATTTGTTTGTCTCCTCTTCAACCAGGGGTGATCTACACCACCGACATGTTAGACCGTGAAACCAAGGACTCTTATTGGCTCACGGTGTATGCCAGTGACCGTGGCGTGGTTCCTCAATTCACGACCATCGACGTATTCGTCCAAGTGGAGGATGTCAACGACAATGCACCGCTGACATCAGAGCCGCTTTACCGACCGTCCGTGCTCGAGAACTCTCCGCCAGACGTGTCTGTAATCCAGATCCAGGCCCAGGACCCTGACACCTCCCCCTCCACCTCTATTCACTGGCTCAGCTACCACATCGTCAGTGGAAATCCTCAGCATTTCTTCAACATGGACCCCCACACTGGTGAGAACCAACATACAAATCATCTGACAAACTTTCTGAACCTTCCTGAAACCTGAACGTCCGAGCACCAGCTAATGTCTGCTGTGTTCTGCTTCAGGTCTGATCACCACAACCTCCCATAAACTGGACCGTGAGCTACAATCAGAGCATGTTCTGGAGGTAACATTTCGGTTTGCAAAAATCGTTTTTTTTCCATCAAAGGTCCCCAACTTTTAAACATGGTGCTGTTTTTGAAATGGAGTATGACAGTAGCTAGCTGGTCTCCAAATCTTAACCCCATAGAAAATCTTTGGAGGGAGTTGAAAGTCTGTCTTAGCAACAGCCCCAAAACATTACCGCTCTAGAGGAGATCTGCATGGAGGAATGGACCAAAATATCAGCAACAGTTTGTGAAAACCTCATTAAGGCTTACAGAAAATGTTTGAGGTCAACAAAGGGTATATAACAAAGTATTGAGATAAACTTTTTCTATTGACCCATTACCTATTTTCCACCATAGTTTGTAAATAAATTCTTTAAAAATCAGTCAATGCGATTTTTTTGATTTTTTTTTTTTTTTTGTAAATAAAATCCTATAAAAATGTTTAATCAAAATCAAAGAACACTCAAAGATGGCTGCTTCATTCTGTCTGCACAGGTTGTTATCTCAGACGGTGGTCCCAGCCCAAGGCAGAGTAGTGTGCTGGTGATGGTTCAGGTTCTCGATGAAAATGACAACAAGCCCACGTTTCACGAGAAGGTCTACAAGGTCAAACTTCCAGAGAGGGAGCGCAGAAAGAAGGCGGAGCCTATCTACCGCGTGTTTGCGTATGATCTGGACGAGGGGCCCAACAGTGACATCTCCTACAGCATTGTTGATGGAAACGAGGACGGGAAGTTTGTCATCGACCCAAAGACGGGAACAGTACTGTCCCGCAAGGCCTGCCCCGCTGGTGGCTACGACATCTTGACGGTAAGAGACGATCAGTACGGCAGAAGCTTTGGGACAAAAAAGGTTTTTTTTGGCTCGACCCAAAATTCTATTTCGGTTTACTGTCTTAAAAATATTTACATTTTGTTTGAAGTTATCACAAATTTACCAGGTGAACCGTTTCAGGTTAGACCATTTGTAGATACAAATGAATAAATAAATCAAAATTTTAACACCTGTATGTGATGTGTTGATGGATTACACACAGTAGTGGGAATGCAATATCATTAAGTACTCGAATACAAAACAAAATATGTATCCTTAAGTGTATTTTGTTACATTATTCCTTCTGAATATTGTATTCCTAAAAAAATCAATTACTTTCTCATTGAAGAAAAATATGTTAGAGCAATCACATTTAATCAGAGAAACATGTCAAATGACTAGTTTTTAATTCCATACTCTCCCTTTAGAAGTATTATTATTATTTTTTAAGGGACTTGTAATAGGATCATCCTATCATTAGAATTATCACTATACAGTATTGAAACCTGGAAAAACCTTTGGGAAAATTGTTTTTTAAATTCAAAATGTTTTGACAAAAAGGAAAAAAGTGTCAAATAAAAAGTGTTGTTTTACTTCACAAAAATTAACATAAACCTGGATTATTTCTGGTTTTTATGCACAGCCCTACTTAAAAAGTTGTCATTTTTTAATTGAAACACGAGTCTATTAACATGAATAATCTTTCATTTATTGCCCAAATTAACTTAAGGATGTTTAAATTTCATATAAAAGTCTCCAGATAAAATCAGAAAATAGATTTTTTCTGCTGCTGAGCTCTGATTCAGAATGTGATGTATATGTTTGGCTGAGTAACAGGATTTATGGTTCTATTGTGGTGTTCTAAATACACTTAATCATAATTTATATTCTGCTTGCGTCTTCCCCGCCGTGGTTTGGCTGGTCAGTACAGAAGTCTCCGCATTTGTCTCCAGATTAGAGCGACAGACAACGGCCGTCCTCAGAAGTCCTCCTCTGCTCGTCTGCACATCGAGTGGATCCCTCAGCCTCCCGCGTCCACTCAGCCGCTGGTCTTCAGCGAATCCTTCTATAACTTCACCGTCATGGAGAACGACAGGGTGGCAGAAATAGTGGGCGTGGTGTCTCTGCAGTGGAACTTGGCTCCTGTGTGGTTTGACATCAGAGGTAACGTCTCTCTTATAACTTAGGGGTGCTGGGGGTTTATAGTCCATAAAGCAGAAGTCATGTGACTGTTCGCCGCTTTAAGGATCTTTAACTGCTTTTCATAATAAAAAAAGCTATGATTTTTTTACAATCATTAAGCTTTTTTTCAAATTCTCTCAAGATTTACAATGTCTGTGTAAAAATAATTTAAAACAGCAAATATTATAAAAACAGGCATGGAGATAAATATAGTCAATCCAGAAAAATACATGAAAGCAGGAATTAGAGCTTCTTTGCCTTTCGGCTGCTCCCTTTAGGAGCGAATAATTCTGATAAAACAGGATTTAAATATTTTGTCTTAAATGAAGAATCACTTAGTACAGCAGAAACTATAAAGGCAGAACCACAGCGTCTGATCAGTTTAGACCTACCAAAAATAATCCTCAGTATAAAATAGATAAAATCAGATAATAAAGCTTAAGAACAAGAGGATAAACCCACTTCTATTAAAGCAGCATGAGAAGAAGAGAAGAGTACTTAGAGTCAGAGAAGATGAGCTTTTATCCCCGTCCGCCACGCGCACAGGGATAAAAGCGTACATTAGTTATCGTAGTTTCTGTGCCAGTGTGGTCAGAAACAGGAAGCTTTCTGCTTTGGTAAAGCGCGCCGGGTCTCCTGGTCTCAGACGGGTCGTTTGGCACGTCCACCGTCCTTCGCTGTGGTTGGTCGGCTGTGCTGCACCCACCCGCCAGCAGCTGAGTTTCTGTGTGCTGTCGAATCTGTTTGCTGTCTGAACAACTGTCCAGTACTCGTACCCCAGTTTCTGGTTCTGGCAGAACCGCCTTAGTTAGCCTCCAGTCTTTTCCAAGACGATCTCTTCTCTACATCCTCAGCTGAGCATTGATTTAGAATCGTTCACCTGCTTTTCTTTCAGTCCATATATGTACTCATGCATAGACCTGTAAGGGAAAGACAGAAAAGCAACCGAAATGATCATCAACCCTAAACTGCAGGACACAAATCACATTGTTATGCAGGATCGCGTGTGTTTGTGTCTTCTATTGATGAAAATTACACCTTAGAAACCTCATTTTGTCTTTACTTTTGTTGTTTTTGTCCAAATTCATGTTTGTGCGGTGATCCAAAACATCTACGTGTGACAAGAATGCAAACGAGAAATCACCCAGGGGGTTTTTTCACACCACTGTGTGTGCAAGAGTGTGTGCTTACAAGTGCACACGTTGTGCGTGTATGCATGTGGGTCTTTTTGCTTACATGTGTGTGGATGCAAACGTGTGGTCATGTTTGTGTATTTGTTTTTCTTGTGTCTTTGTGTGTGTGCAGACTGGTGGTGTATGTGTGTGCTTATGTTTGCATGTGCACCTATGTGTGTGTGTGTGTTCATGTTTGGTTGTGTGTGTGTGTTGTGTATGTTTGTGCCGACATGTGCACCCATGTTTGTGCAAGCAGTGGTTTTGATTTGTGTGTGTGTGCTTTTTTCTTTTGCTTACATGTGTGTGAATGTGTGGTTGTGTTAGTGTGTTTTTTGCGTTTGTGAGCATGTGTACGTCTGTGTGTGTGCAGGCATGTGTGTGAGGATGTCTAATGGTTTTGTGTGTGTTTGTGCTTACATGAACACCCATTTATAAACTACATTTACAGTTGTGTTTATGTGTTTTTGTGCTTAAATGTGTTGTTTAGCAGCTGTTCATTTTTGTCAGTGTGTGCTTCTCATTCAGTCTGACGCCTTCATAGAAAAGCATGACTTTTTTCCTCACACTTCCACTGTTCACTGAAACATTTTCTTCTTTTTCTTCATTTGTGTCTGTCTTTACTGTTGTGGGTTTTTTTTCATTTAATCTTTTTTCCTTATTTAATTGTAAGTCCTATTGGGCAAACCTGCCCCGGAGTCTAGGGGGGAAATACAAAATTTAACCTGTATTTATTTATTTTTATTTATTTATTTTTTATTTGATTTTACCAGGAAATTGCACTGAGATTAGATCTCTTTTTTAAGGAGGATAATGACAAAAACTGGACACAATTAAGAATAAAAGGAACACAGTTTATTAATTCAACAAAAACCTGTGTCCTGCAAAGAAAGAGCAAAATGAAATAATTAGTGTGCTGGTTCAAACAAAGGGAATTGGAACCTTGGCCAAATGTAAAATAAGTCAGGGAGACTGCTGGTCTAGCTGTGTCGACCGTCGGAGTCAGCAGATCCCTGCTAAAAGCTGCCTAACCAAAACTAACGAAAGAAAACAAATTAACAAAGCCCACAAATCAAGACTACCAAGATCCAACCCCAAAGTAAAATAACAAAACCCAGCAGAGCAAGACTGCTGAGGACAAAGAAGGGAAAAACAAAAAAACAACTGTTTTTATGGATCATTAAAATATGTTTGATTTAATTGAAACAATTACTACCATTTTGTTAACTACTTTGGCAAAAACTGAAGAAAACAAGTCAAAACAGTCAAAATTCCCCCAAACTTTATATAAAACAGTTGTATTATTAGGTACCATCATTGCCCAAAAAAAAAATCACCTTTGACAGACTAACATGCAACAAATCTGATAGAAAGTTGTTTAAACTTAAAATGTTTTGATTCATGCTTGTTGTTTGTTTGCACTGGATCAAGCACTGACTGTAAATAGAGAACTGGACAGAGCGAGTGAGTCAGCACTCAGAGAAAACGACTTACTTCCAGTTGAAACCAAATGAAGTCAATTTTGTCGCCATTTTTCTACGATACGACGTCGCCATGTTGGAACCAAACATCCTCTCCAATCATAGTGATTGGACCGTGTTGTTCTTAGTCTACATTTCTATGGCAACCACCCTCTCCAATCAGTAGAGAGGATGTTAGAAGGCCACACCCCTTCCACTGAAAGTGGAGTCAGGAGAATCTGTTAAATGCTTCAAACTGTCAACTCGAGGCCACCTTCTATTACCTTTATAACTTAAATAACTTGAGGTACAGCAAAAAATATATATAAAAAAAATTAGGATTATCAAGAACATCTTATAAAGATGTATTAGAGCAAAAATGGCTTTCCTGACAAATAGAATAAGTTAGTAGTAGCTGTTTAATTCTCATTAAACACTATGGGATTTTGACTTTATGGGGCCAGTGGCTACTTCCTGTTTGGAACGTCAGGCGGGAGGGGTCACTCAGTCCAGTTCTCTATTTACAGTGAATGGGAAAAACACAGAAAAAACTGACAAAAAAATAACTGTTAGTTCACTATATTCCCTCAGATGTTCTGCTTTCCTCCTCTGAGCCTCTCAGTCTCACTGTCTTTAATGTTTCTCCTCGATGCTTCACTCATGGAAGGTTCCAGGTCTTTCCGTGAGATGTTCTGTATTCTGCAGAGCTCTTCTTGTGTCAGCAACTGTTCCTCTGAAGGTATCTTGTTTCCAGCTCCTCTCACCTCTCATATCCTGCTGTTTCCGTGTTGTTCCTTTGTTTGTTCTTTTTCCATTCACGCTGCTGTCACATGCTTCTAAAGGATGACTGCTTGTTGCACAGTACAAAGGATACTGAGTGGGGGTGTATGTGTGAACTGTTGAGTGGATCAGGTAATTATATCAAAGCATTTAACTGAATCACAGCAAAGGTTAACTGCTGTAATGAGGATTTATTAAGACTTTGCAATCAAATCTTCTCATCTCTGCCAATGGTTACAATCTGAGACGAGCCCATCGGAAAACCTGCTTTTAGCAGCATCTTTAAACCCATCTGTCAGGAAATCCTCTTACCCAGCTTTAGGTGTGTTCAAATCCCCTTTAACAGAGCCTGAAATGGTTTCTGGCTGCTTAAAAATGAGCATGGTTATGCAAAAAAGAGAGACATTAAAGGACTGACAGAACCAAGACCCAGTGGATTGATCCCACACTTAAAATAGACGACAAAATCTCAATCAATCAATGAAAAAAAGATCAAAGGAAAAAAATTAATTGAAATAATTCTTGAAATCATAACAATAGAGAACCCAACACCTAATAAATAAAGACATGTCTTATAAATCAAACCAAAAATGCCTGGAGACAGGAAAAAAAATCTAACTAAAAAGTATATTTATGATAGTGCTAACTTACAAAGAAGGGAAATGTAAAAATAAAATCATCCACTGTTTTTTGTAAAATAAAAAAAGACAATCTTAAATTCTATTGAATTACAAGAATAACAATGATTTCTGGAACAGATCAAATAAAAGCACAAAAATATATTTATAAGAAACATTTTATACAGTTATACAAAGGGCTTAACAGACTTAAAATAATTAAAAAGGAAATTATGAAACACTCAGAGTTCCCTTGACTCTACGCCCCCAAACCCAATATAATTAAATATAAAATGAAGCATAAATATAACTCAAAAAATAAACACCAGTAGAAGCCAAAGTGGAAACTTGGCCTCAGCTGAACTGATCGTGTATTTATTTGTTGAGACGTGAGCAAATCTTTGGCCTGAATGTTTCCACCATGGATAGAACAAATGCACACATTTACAGAACTGACCCAAAAAAAATGAACCTGAGCCTCAATTTTACCTCATGATGCACAAATCAGAGGAGGTGTTCACTTTAATTCAATGGACTAATGCAGATTAATATGAGAAAGTAAAAACGAAAGCAAATCTGTGCGTTTTTATGCAGAAAATCATGTTTTTGAAACATTCTCAGCACCAAAGACAATCTGCCCTATAATGAATTTCTCTGTGATTCTAACAGGAGTTGAGCTGACATATATTTTCATGTGGAACAACCATCTTTTGTCTGTAAGAAGATAACACAAAATTACATTTAGAGACATTTCCAGGAATGTAAAGATGCAGTTTCACAGAATTTATGTAGAAAAAGATGTATCACTTTTATACACGTTATTGGGGAAAAAAAACAAATTTTAAATTAATTTTAGATTTATTTTAATAAATGTAATTTTTTTTTATAAAAACAACCCATAAAGACAAGCTGAAAAAAATCTTTAATGACAAAAATATTTGTTTTTCATTTTTGCAGAATGCAATTATAGAAATATTCAGATTGACTTTAAGTTTAGGGTTTAAATGCAAAAAAAAAAATGTTATTTTAAAAGAAAAATTACTACATTACTATAAGTAGTCTGCTTTCTGATTAAAGCTTCTGGAGCAGATGTTTGATTGTGCATGTTGTGAAGTTGTGGAGCTGATATGTTGTTTGGAATTTGTGGATATTTTTGGTTAAAATATCCAAAACAAGTGTTTTGCTTCATTTTAGTTGGATTACATCATCAGGGTTTGGCTGCATCATTGTTGTGTTTTCTGTCATTTCTTGCTGCTGATCTCATTTACTCACTGACATTGAACTATGCATACAAAATAAGAGTTCTGTTTGGTGTAATAGATTGGTTTAAACTACCTACCTTAGTGATTTTGTTCAATTAATCCCCATTTCAGTTAAACTGGCTTGTTAGTGTTCTGTTCATCTGCCTTCCTCTTCCTCATCTCTGAAATTCATGGTTTTGAACAGGTGGAAACAGCAACAGCGTGTTTGATGTGGACAAGGCAGTGGGAACCATCCTGATCGCCAAACCTCTGGATGCTGAACAACGTTCCTTCTACAACCTCACTGTGATGGCCACCGATGGGACTCACACTGCATACGCACAGGTAAAACTTTTTCTAACCTTAAAATGCTTTTAGAAGACTAAATACCTGATGTTACCTTTACTGTCTTTACACCGAGTACGCTTTGTTATAAAAGCATACTCGGTGTGTCCAGCCCAAATAGGTTATGTGGGATCGCCAGGTACAGAGGGAGGATGGGGGCAATTCCAAATGGGCCATTTTCTCCATCATTGCAGCTGTTTTGAGTTGTGGTCAGTAGGTCTCTAGAAAATTAAAAGCTGGGGACAAGGGGATGAATCCGTCCATCACTTGAGCTGGAGTCACAGAGGCCGTTTTGGGTGGTGTTAGTCTTTTCAAGAAGGAGGACTTAAGAGTGTAGTTTGAAGGATCACAGCCCCTATGGGAACGTCTACTTCAGGGTTCTGGATAGTATTTGATTGAAAGTCAAACCTCTGATTCTGGAGGAACTGTGGCGTTGTCTTCGTGGACCGATGAATCAGCGCTACACCCTCAGGATTTACATGTGTGTATTTTTAGATTTGCAGAAGGCATTTATTCATGTCCCTCATGGTGTTGCAAAGGGGTTGCTCTGGGAGTGTGGTGTTTGCTGCCCTTAGTTCTTGTTCCCAGTGTCTGTTGGACTCCTCCAGTGGTACCCTTTGTCACCATTGTGTTTATAATTCAACTTGCTTGTATGAGAATTCATACCTCCAAGTCTGAGGTCATTGTTCTTGCCTGTAAAAACATGCTCTTTTTGGGTAGGCTGGGTGCTACTGCCTCAAGAGATAGAGTTCCTGTTTTTGGGGGTTCTAGTTCATGAATGATAGAAAGATGGAGACTAATACAGATATTGCCTACACTAAAAAGTTTTTGCATTGTGGTGAAGAAGAAGCTAGGCCCAAAGGCAACGTTTACAATTAATAAATTAATCTGTGTTTCCGGCCTCTCATCTGGTCATGAGTTTTGGATTGTCTGAAAGGACAAGATTCTGGATACAAATAGAAGGAAAGAGGTTCCTTGACAGGGTGCTGTGGCTCTCCTTCTGGGACATTCCCAGAGGTCAGATAAGACCTGGGACACGTTGGAAATGGCTTAGATTCAATTCGGCTTAGGGCCTGAGAGAGGGAGGTCATCTGTGCCTTGACTGCTGCCCCCGCCCCATGCATGGCTCTGGGGATGCAAAAATTTAAGTTGAATAGCTTCTAGCAGGGTCAATGGTGTAGGTTGTTTTGTATTACTATATTGCAGCTGTGCAGTGGAGAACAGACTGCAAACTTGCTTTGTTTCATATTGATTTTGTTTTGTATATTTGTGTGGTGTGTTCTAATAACTTATAAGGAATATAACTGCTAGGGACATTGAACTGATTAGGCAATTTACCATCTTTGCAAAAAAAAAAAGGCATCAGTTTCAGCCAATGACAGAATGGAAGATTAGAGTTTTGTAATTAAAAAGTTGTGTTCCACTTTTCTAAATCTTTAGTGGGTCATTTTATGATCCTATTAAGTAAAACTATGAGTGATCGCATCGTACTGTTTTTTATCTTCTAGGTTCACATCCTTGTTCTGGACAACAATGACAATGATCCCGTCTTCTCCCAACAAGCCTATGAGGTCACAATCTCTGAAGATACACCCACTGACACTGAAGTTCTGCAGATACTGGCCTCAGATCGCGACGAGCACAATGAGCTCACCTATTCTCTTCAAAGCTCCATCGACCCCAACAGTATGCGTCTGTTCCGCATCCACCCCACTCTGGGTACCATCTTCACTGCTCAGAGACTGGACCATGAGGCCTGTGCCCAGCATATTCTCACTGTCCTTGTAAGACAAACTTTTGATCAGATATACTTGTGTTTGAGAGGGTAGTATGGAGAATTTTCTTTGGCTTTAGTAACAAATGTTGAAGTTTGAAGGCTCCATGTACTGTTTTTACTGCTTTACAACTCTTTAGATAGCTCAAATGTTACAACCGGAATTTGTTTTAGATAATAGATTTACACATACAATTCCTTCTGTACTCCAACTTCGAACAAATCTATACATTTCCTGGTAGTTTCTTCAGAAATCAGTAAACTTTACAACTAGTATGCAAGGGAAGTTTGATGGAAATATGAGTCTAAATACCAAATATTCTTTAAATTTGTCAGAAAATTCAATAGTGTCAACAAAATTGCAATTTTAATTGAGGTCCCAATCCTAGGTGGCATAAAAAGAAACATAAGGACCACTAAAGAACTGTTTTTAACTTTGACATCCTCTACAACATCCTATCATGGGGCTGTTTTCTTAAGGATAAACTCAGATTCCTGTCACAATATCTACTAGCTAAGCATGAAAGAATTTGGTAAAACAACCAAAAGTATTTTGCAAAACTTAAAGAGACAATGAAGAATTTAGGTGCAAAGTAGACTCAAATTGATTTGAAATGTTTCTTTTAAAGAAAAATTCTTCAAAAAAATATTCAGATATACCCTGTGACAGACTGGGAAGCAGTCCAGGGTATAGTCCGCCTTAACCCATCAATATCCGGGACAGTCTCTGGCAGCTCCATGAGATTGAATTTGATTCTGCAGGTTCGGAAGATTGATGTATAGATGGAACATTTAAATGTCAGTTATGTAAGAAGGGGAAAATTCCCTTTGTTATACAGTATAATAGATTTTCAATTGATTTGACAATTGAAAAGAGGCCAAACGGCTGCTTCAACCAACCAAGATTTAGTTCAAGTTTGCAGCCAAAGTAGAAAATTCCTTCCAGGATAGAAAATAGTTACAATTTAATCTCACTTCTGAGGTTAAATGTCAAATATTATTGAGTCAAGAAAGTGATTAAGGAGGGGATAATGCCACACAAAGTGTTCATTATCAGAAATGTATGGACTTCACGGAAGTCATGGTAACGGCCACAGAGCCGTGCTGAACTTTCACTGCAGAGGCAAAGGAAAGTGGTATGCTAAACATCATGATGAGGTAAACAAAGCATCAGATCAGTTGCTATTGTTACTAACTGCTGTTTACCCAGCGCAATGATCATCACTTTTTAATGAACACCCTCCAGCCAATCAGAATTAAGTATTCACCCAGACCATGGTATAAACATTAATAATCAAGATAATTTTCAAGCTTAATGTTAAAATGAATACTCTTCAGTTTTTCATATCGCAATTTACTAATCAGTGATTGACACATAGCTCGTGTCACAACTTTTCTCAGCCTCATAATTATGGAAATGATCTCAAAAGCTATTAAATGAAAAAAAAAAGAAAAACACTCACCAAAATGTAAATACTATTGTAAAAAAAATTCCCTCTGTGGCTAAAATGATCAAGACAGTTTCATTTATTTTGTTTTTACAGGTGAAAGACCAGGACTTTCCTTACAGGAAGAACCTAGCCCGTGTTCTAATAGAAGTGGAGGACATAAATGATCATGTACCCATTTTTACCAGTGCTCTGTATGAAGGCTCAGTCTATGAGTCAGCAGCAGAAGGCTCAGCAGTAGTTCAGGTCACTGCCCTGGACAAGGACAAAGGCAAAAACGCTGAGTTACGCTATTCCATTGAGGCAGGTAAGCACAACTGAAAGCTACATTTTTTCTAATACAAATTTTAAGACAAACATTCATTTTTCCACTACATTGAAAATGCTATTTTGACATTTTTTCAATCTCACCAACAGGGAACACTGGAAACACATTCCGCATTGAGCCTGTCTTGGGTATCATCAGTGTTGCACATAACTTGGACTTGACCAATATAGGCCACTATGTTGTGACTGTCAGAGTTACCGACAGTGGTGTCCCTCCATTGTCCACAAACACAGTAGTGCGTATTGCAGTCACTCTATCTGACAACGCCGGTCCAAAGTTTCCTCAACCAGAGTACCAGACAGAGGTCTCAGAGAATGCCCTGGTTGGAACGTCCATCACCACTGTCAGCGCTTTTAGTCAGTCCACGCTTATTTACGACATCAAGCAGGGCAATGCTGAACACGTTTTTCAGATAAATCAGTATAGTGGAGTCATCACTAATCAGAAGCCTCTTGACTATGAGACCACAGAGTCTTACACCTTGATAGTTCAAGCTGTAAATATGGCTGGTATGGCATCCAATGCTACTTTATTAATACAGATACTGGATGAAAATGATAATCCTCCAGTGTTCCTGCAGCATCACTACTATGGCAGCATCAGTGAAGTGGCACCAGTCAAAAGTGTGGTCCTAAACTTGCATGGCTTACCTCTTGTGATCAGAGCCACTGATCCTGACTACAACCAAAACGCTTTGCTGGTCTATGAGATTGTTGAGGACACCGCAAAGAAAGTCTTCACAGTGGACTCTGGGACGGGATCCATTAGAACCATTGCTAATCTAGATCATGAAACATTCCCCATCTTCAACTTCCATGTTCAAGTGAGGGACAGTGGCAGGCCGCAACTGACAGCAGACAGTCCAACTGAGGTCACCATACAAGTGATTGACTCAAATGATTCACCACCTCACTTCACCCAAAGTGCCTATGAAGCCGTGCTACTTCTCCCCACCTATGTTGGGGTTGAAGCTTTGCAAGTGTCAGCCATAGACCCTGACAAGGATGTAGCCACAGAGCTCACTTTCTCTCTGGTGGATGGATCACTGGAACATTTTGACATCAATCCTACCAGTGGAATTATTGTCGTCAAAAACATCAACTTCTCCAAAGAGTTTTTTCGTTTCACTGTCAAAGTTTCTGATGGAAAATTCTCCAGTTCTGCTTTGGTTACTTTATTGGTTCAAGAAGCCCTTGACTCTGGCCTCAGTTTCACTCACAGCATTTACTACTCCTCTATTAAAGAAAATCTACCAAATATCACTAAAGTTGCTGTTGTCAGTGCTGTGGGGAACCAACTCAATGAGCCATTAAAGTACAGCCTGCTAAATGCTGGTACACGTTTTAGAATTCGTCCAACCTCTGGGGTCATTCAAACCACAGGAATACCTTTTGACCGTGAAGAACAAGAGTTTTATGAACTGATAGCAGAAGCAAGAAGGGAACATGATCATCGGCATGTGGCTAGAGTTGTAGTAAAAGTTCAAGTTGAAGACATAAATGACAATTTTCCTGTTTTTGTTGGACTTCCGTACTACGCAGTTGTTCAAGTGGATGCTGAACAAGGATCACATATATTCACCGTCATTGCAGTGGATGGGGACAAAGGTGTTAATGGAGAAGTGACTTATCATCTAAAGTATGACCATGATCACTTTGAGATTAACCAGAAGACTGGAATAATCAGCCTTAAAAAGTCTTTTGAATCAGATTTGTCTAATGCAGAGTACCAGATTGTGATATATGCCAAAGATGGGGGAGATAAACCTCTCTCATCTACAATAGAGTTTCCTATCACTGTGGTCAACAAAGCTATGCCTGTATTTGACAAATCATTTTATTCTGTTTATGTGAATGAGGATGTGGAAGTTTATACGCCAATCATCAGCATTAATTCAACCAGTCCTGAAGGTCAGAAGATCATATACACTATAGTTGATGGTGATCCATTTCTTCAGTTTGATGTAGGGTTTGACACAGGAGTCATCAGTGTCATCCACTGTCTGGACTATGAAGAAACATCATCGTACCATCTTACTGTTAGAGCCACAGACTACTTGACTGGTGCCCATGCTGAGGTTGATGTAGGTGTCTTTGTTCAGGACATAAACGATAACCCTCCTGTATTTCAGAGGACGTCTTACAGTGTTATTCTATCAGAAACAGCCATGATTGGTACTCCTGTTCTTCAAGTTGTTGCCACTGACCAAGATTCAGAAAAGAACAATATCATTCGTTATCAGATATTTTCTCAACTGCACAACAGCACAGACTACTTTCACATAGATAGTAGCAGTGGATTAATTCTGACAGCTCGGATGCTTGACCATGAACTAGCCCATAATTATTATTTTATCGTGAGAGCCACTGATAACGGTTATCCAGCACTAAGTAGTGAAGTAATGGTGACCGTTACATTGAATGACATGAATGACAATGCACCAGTTTTCAACCAGCTGCTCTATGAGGCTTATGTGAGTGAGTTAGCACCCAGGGGTCACTTTATAACTTGTGTCCAAGCTTCTGATGCTGACAGTTCAGATTTTGATAAGTTGGAGTATAGTATTTTGTCAGGAAATGAGAGAATGCATTTTGTGTTAGAAAAAAGTACGGGAATCATTGCTTTGTCGACCCATCGAAAGCAGAGAATGGACGCAAGCTATAACCTCAATGTTTCAGTCTCCGATGGGGTCTTCACAAGTACTGCTCAGGTTCATATTAAAGTGTTGGGAGCCAACCTGCACAGTCCAGTGTTTGAACGGAGTGTGTACGAGGCAGAATTGAGAGAGAATGCTGCTGTAGGAACTACAGTGATTCAGGTAAGAGCTCTTGAAATTGGATATGCAAATATTACATTTCATTGAAAATCTTGAGAGAAACCCTAATTAAGGGGAAGTATATAACAACTCCCCCTCCTCCTTTTATTATTTTTTTTTCCAGGTAAAGGCAGCTGACGCAGACCAGGAACCATTTGGCCACATTACTTATTCCTTTGCTAATGATGTTGGGAGTGACCAGTTTAGTATCGATTCAAATGGGTATATCTGCACAGTGGAAAAGCTTGATCGGGAGGATGCAGCAAACAGCGACATTCTTCTTACTGTGGCAGCTCAAGATTTGGGTGGACGTGTGTCTTATTGCACAGTGCAGATTACTATTTTAGATGACAATGACAATCCCCCTTGCTTTGTTGCCACAGAATACCAAGCGTCTCTAAAGCATGATGTGACTAAAGGGTTTTTGGTGACACAGATACAGGCTCATGATCCAGATGATGGCAGCAATGCAAAGGTGACATATTCACTATACAGTGAAGCTCATGTCCCTGTCGTGGACATTTTGGAAATAGATCCGGACAATGGTTGGATGGTGACCAAAGGCAGCTTCAGCCACTTAAGGAACTCTGTGCTATCGTTTTTTGTTAAAGCTGTTGATGGAGGAATTCCAGCTCGACATTCTCTAGTTCCTGTCTACATCCATGTTCTCTCTTCTGAGGCTTTCATTCCCTTTTTCAGTCAGCAGCATTACTCGTTCAACATACCAGAGAACACACCCATTGGTTCAGTCATAGGAACAGTTCGCCTTAGCATTCCTTCTGAATATTCTTCACTGACTGCTACCTTTGCCACAGCCAACGGAGAAAGTGGTGAAAACAATCGAGAGATGGTCTTTTTGGTGGAGAAAGACACAGGAGTGATAAAACTTGATAAAGCCTTGGACCATGAAGCAATTAAAGAGTTTTACTTCAAAGTCACTGCCACAGTAAAGCAGGCAAAGCTGGATTCTATGACTTCTGCAGATGTTAAAGTCACTGTTCTGGACATTAATGACAACAGACCAGCTTTTGAGACAAACTCTTATGTTGCCACTGTTATGGAAGGAACTGCGGTTGGAACCAAAGTCATTCGAGTTCAAGCATCAGACCCAGACTCTGGAGCCAACGGCCAAGTGACATACAGACTTGGATCATTAATTAAATCAAAAGGGAATTCCGAGCCATTATCTGACACATTTAACATCGACGGTAACAGTGGTTGGATCTTCATAAGAACGGACCTCGACCACGAGACCAGTCCATTGTATACCTTCACAGTGGTGGCCTTAGATCATGGGGAGGTCCTGTCTCTTTCCAGTACCACTACAGTGACAGTCACAGTGTCGGATGTCAATGACAATGCCCCCATGTTCACGGAGACCCACTACTTTGGCACAGTTCGAGAAAGTGACCCTCCTGGTGAGGTGGTGGCTGTACTAAACACAAGGGATGAGGACAGCTCCGTTGTTAATCAACACATCAGCATCCACATCACTGGTAAGTATTCATGCAAATACCTACCTGTTGATACGCAAGATTTTAACAGTCAAGGACACTAATGTAGTGCATTTCTTTAAAACATGGATTATACCTCGACGTAAACATCCACAGAAAAGAAGCTAGTCTCACACCATCAGAAAGATTGTTCCAGATTCAAACTGGATAAAACTAAAATGCCACTTCACTGTATTAGTCCTCACTCTTTCCACCAGCAGAACATCTGTTCCTGTGCATGATGGTTCATATGAAACCAGCATTGCAAAGAGGCACTTTGGTATTTTTCCATGGATAGATTTACCCACATGAAGAATCTATTTTTCAAGTGACAATAGCTTGCTCAAGATAAATGTTTGAGTAGATCTATTTTAGGTTTGGTTTAGACCAAAAACCCTTGGCTGGCTTTGTCACTAAGATGGTCAGGTGAGGATGATTTTAAGATTTAATGTAACAAAGCAGTAAGGGGTCCAAAGTTACAAGTTAATTAAGACAAAGGGACATGAAAATACAAAGCTAACAATAAGGTACAAGATCAATGAAAGTCTATGCCATACATTTTCATGGTTATTGCTGAAGACCAACCAGAAAAGGGGGAGTTTTAATTTTTATTTAAACACTGGCTTGAAGTCTTTGGAATGAAGTTCATGCCAAACAGAATTCCGCAGGTGAAGAGCAAATCTGCTGAAGGTTCTCAACCTCATGATAGATAGCTGAGCAGATGGAGTGGAGAGAAAATAATTTGAGGATAATCTGAAAGAATGGAAGGGTAGATGGAGCTGAAGGAAACCATTAGGAGGGCTGAAGAAACCTTAAAATTAATTCTCGGATGGACTCTTTAGGACTGGAGCCATGTAATTGATGAAGGGACATGATTCAAGCAGCAGAGTTTTGAATACGTAATATTTCTGTCTAAGTTCTTGTCTAAGTCCATGATTATCCATAACTTTTAATCACTTGTAGGGTTCTAAGAAAAATACATCATACACAGATGTAAACAAACAGTGACTGGGTGACCACGGCACAGGCTTTGTGAATATACTTTAAATCTTTTGATTTTTAGAAAAAGCTAGTCTAAATTCTGGGGGGGCTAAATTCTGAGTCAAGTCACAAGTTAATGATGCTATAGTCCAAGTCAAGTCCCGAGTTACTACTTTTGAAGTCCAAGTCAAGACTAAAGTTGTCAAATTCATGACTCAGTCTGACTTGAGTCCTAGTCATGTGATTCAAGTCCACACCCATTGCTAAAGGTCACCGGGGACTCCGGCTTCCTCCCACCGTCCAAAAACATGCTTCATAGGTTCATTGGTGACTCTAAATTGCCCCTAGGTGTGGATGTGAGAGTGAATGTGTGTGTGATTGAGGCCCTGCGACAGACTGGCGACTTGTCCAGGGTGTACCCCGCCTTCGCCCATTAGTAGCCGGGTTAGGCTCTGGCACCCCCGCGACCCCGGAAGGGACAAAGCGGTCAAGAAGATGGATGGATGGATGGAAATCTTGGTTTCAGACTTCTCCAGAGTGTAGCTCGGATTCACCCAACAGTGGCCGGGATAGGCTACAGCCAACAGTGACCTCTTAAGGCAGGGGTAGGGAACCCTGGTCCTCGAGAGCCACCTTCCTGCATGTTTTCTAATATACCCTGCTCTGGCATGTTCTTATTGGCTGGACACACCTGAACCAGGTAATCAGTCATGAGTAGGGACTCAAACAATTACCTTGTTCAGGTGTGTCCAGCCAATAAGAACAAGCCAGAGCAGGGTATATTGGAAAACATGGAAGGTGGCTCTCGAGGACCAGGGTTCCCTACTCCTGTCTTAAGGTATAAAACAGGTTTAGAAGACGGATTGATCATTGTTTCAGTCTTGCTAGTGTTTGAGCTGGATAAAGTTGGGGACATTTCTGACACATTTCATTGTTTTGTCTTCTAAAGGGGCAAACCTTCTCAAAGATGAACACCAGAACCAATCCAGAGCTTTACATTCAATGTTTTAAGTTTAATTCTGGCAAAAGAAATCAAAAAGCTTTCTGAAGTTTGACATTTTTTGTCTCCTTCTTCCCTTGTTTTAAGTCCAATCTTTGCCTTTATTGATGTTGATCAAAAGGCAAACAAGTCCAAAATGTATCTCTTCGAATAGGAAATATAGTCATTTGATATGATCACATCTGTCCTGACCCTTTGTCTCACTGTGTCATACAGGTGGGAATGATCGTGGCGTGTTTGCGCTCCGTCTAGTTCAGGGGGAATGGAAGATGTATGTAAAGGGTCCACTTGATCGGGAGAAACGCAGCTTCTATTTAATCAACATCACTGCCACAGATGGACTTTTTGTTTCCCAAGCCAAAGTGGAGGTGACAGTGATGGATGCCAACGACAACAGTCCTGTTTGTGATCAGGTCAGTGGGTCAGCTGACTGATTTAACTGAATGCACTGAGTATATAGCAGCAAATTTCTCTTGGACTGATATTGATAGTGGCAAAAGTTTCTACTTTTCAGACACCTGTAAATGAGCTATTTTTGTGTGTTTGTTTGTGTTTCCAGGCTGTGTACACTGCCAGTATTCCAGAGGATCTTCCAGTGAACAGTTTGCTGCTAACTGTTGGAGCAACAGATGCAGATGTGGGAGTGAATGCTCAGATCCAATACTCCCTTCATGGTTCTCAGTCACAGGACTTCAGCATAGACCCAGACACTGGTATGGAAGCTAAGTTGAAGAGTTTGTGTGACAGATTAAATTATTATTGTTTGATTCCAAATGTTTCTTCATTACTTCTGCAGGTGAGATGAAATCTTCGGTGACCTTGGACCACGAGAAGACACCCAGTTACAGGCTGATTGTGCAGGCCACAGACGGTGGTGGGCAGTGGTGTAGTGCTGAGATCCAGCTGGTGGTGACGGATGTGAATGACAACCCCCCTATTTTTACTATGCCACAGTATACTGCCAATGTATACGAGAATACCATCCCCAAGGCACTGCTCACTCGCATTCAGGCCATAGACCCTGATGAAGGTATGAGATCCACTCATTTGAATGAGACAGCACAGGTTTTATTTCTAAGGCAGGGGGAGGGCTTTTCTAAGGGACAGTTTCCTGGCAAAAAACTATATTAAGTGAATGCATCTAGAATGACATCAAAATACAAAAGCAGTGTTGTAAAAAGTACAAAAAAACACAGCAATTAAGTAAAATGGACACTTTGCTAGAAAATGACTTAAGTAAAGTTAAAATTATCCTTTGGATATCTAAAGGATGGTTTTATTTTCCATGATAAGTATAGAATTAAATTGAATTGAATTGAATAGAATTAGAATTTTCCAAGTTATAAACTGACCAATCAGACGCCTAAGAAACAGTAGGTGGAGCCTCCTGGCCCCCACGTCCAACATTCAAAAATGTTTGATAAACAGCTTTTGCGTAGCCCATTTTCAAGAGGTAGGGGTGTGGACTTCCAACAAGCTCACTCCTGATGTATCATAGTGGTTGACAATAGAGATTTTTAATACTGAAACTTTATGAAATATAACAGATGCATCGTGTTGTCACTGAGAGAGAGGGTACAAACAGACCTATGTAAGCTATAATCAACACATTCAAATGAACTATAATGGCTATCTGGATTCTGTGTAATGGAACTGCTAAGCTACCATTACGTCAGCCAAGTAAAATCAATCAGTCAACCCATTCCGATCAATGGGGTGTAAATAATGCCTTCTCATCCCTGTACAGCCTGTTGTAGGCTACATCTTTTCCAAAATTTACATGGATTAAAATAAGTTGAAAAAAATAAACTATAATCATAGACTAAAGACAAATGTATAAAACATTTAAATGTGTGAAAATTTTATTGTATAAAAGAGAGACATGTATGAAAAAATGGGGAATTTATAAAAACAATTCTCTTCATGTTCATAGATCTTTGGTAGCTGAAAGGTTCAGGATAATTCACATTGATTTTTTTTTTATCTAAGAAGAAATAAATAAAATAAAAATCAGATACAAAACTTTTGTTTAGTTAGATGAAAAATTACTATTTTTTTTCTTTAAGTTTGACATCTTTAATCAAGGCTTAGCGATAAACTGATGTCTTTGTCTTGGATCTTACATAAAAATGTGAGGAGAAATGATTTTAAGACAGATGATAATTTAAGATACATGTTATGGATTCATGAGGATTTTGAAATGTTTTTTTTTTTTAACTATTACACTGCGTGGTTCTCCAGCAGGTCCAGGTCGGATGGTGATGTATTCACTGACAGACTCGGCAGGAGGCCTTTTCTCCATTGACCAGGTCTCCGGAGTCGTCATCCTGGAACACACTTTGGACCGTGAAGTTCAGCCAGTCTATCAGATAACAGTTTGTGCATCAGATCAGGGCTCCCCGCTGCCTCTTTACTCTCTGGTCAACGTGACAATAACGGTGCTAGACATCAATGACAATCCTCCCATATTTGAACATCGAGACCAACTGACGACAGTGCCAGAAGATGTGAGAGTCGGTACGGAGGTTCTGAGAGTGTACGCCACCAGCAAAGACATTGGGACGAACGCTGAGATCACCTACACTATACGATCGGGCAACGAGCACAGGAGGTTTCATGTCCATCCTCATTCAGGTGAGTCATGGGAGTGAAACTGTAAAGTTCAATGTCAGCTCGTTGAGCAAACGTCGAGATCAAACTCTGATTGGTTTTCTAGGTTGGCTCCAAGGTATCCCATACGTTCGTACCTTTAATGATTTCATTGACTGTCGATTTGAGATTTAATCTACTACAACAGCCAGATTTTATCTATGATTCCCGGTTGAAGGAAGACAGTTAAACAGATGTCTGTGCATAAAAGGCCCAAACAAAGTAAGGGCTGAAGATAAAAGTATGTGAGAGGAACAAAACCAGTCAGATTGTTTAGTGAACCAACAACCTAACTACATACAACAAAGGAAAGTACAGCAATTACATTACACTTATTTTCTGTACTGTGGAATCACATGAAAACAAAAACATCTTACTTTAAATGGATTCAAACTTCCTAGTTTGTAGTGAGGAATTCTCTCCGCTATTACTTCTGTCATATTCAACTCAAACTGTCTTTCCAACACGTTTAGCATCAGTCAGCATGTTTGGATTTCATTCTGCTCCTCAGGTAGTTTTGCTTTGG
The DNA here is from genome assembly GCF_002922805.2 of Oryzias melastigma. Lineage (NCBI taxonomy): Eukaryota > Metazoa > Chordata > Actinopteri > Beloniformes > Adrianichthyidae > Oryzias > Oryzias melastigma. The sequence continues at coordinate 21,244,689 of NC_050524.1, read as the reverse complement.
TTTTGTTTATGCATCGCTACCCATAAAGTTGGAATCATTTGAATAACTTTGTGTGGATTAAAGGTATTCTGCAATCATTTTCATCCAGTGTTTTGAGCAGCAGTGATACTTTAATCACCGTCTCACAGTCTGTTCTACCAAAACAAGCGATTAGTTCCAGTCATTTAACAGACACACACATGCCTCATTTTTGTCAGTATCTTGGGGTGTGTGTGTGTATAACGGAAGTCATAGCGCACAGCAGAAAGTGAGACAATGCAAGACTTTTTTTTTAAATTAAACTCCAGGGGTGTCTTAATTGCATCTTTGTGTTAATAGAAATTAGACATTCCTGGTCTCTTCAGAGGGCATTGCTGTTTTTTGTAAAATCAGAATCTGCTTCTGCTCTTTCTGTCAACTGCTGGAAGAAAATCTGCTGATCTGTCGTTGATTTTCCCTTTCATCAGCTGGACTCCTTACAGGAGACCTGGATAAGGGTCTTTCACCGTTTCTGTCTTCTGTTCCCTCTCAGGAGCCATCATAGTCGCTCAGCCTCTGGACTATGAGACCTGCAGGGACCACTTCCTGACAGTGGAGGCTCGTGACGGGGGCACGCCCCCCCTGAGTGCTGTTACAACAGTTAACATCAATCTGACAGACGTGAACGACAACGCGCCCACGTTTAGCCGTGACCTGTACACCGCACTGGTGTCAGAGGACGCTTTTGTCGGCGAGTTTGTTGTGCAGGTAGGTTCACCTGGAAGTTCTGAAAAAATCCCTTTTAGCTTCTGATCTTAAAGTGAAAAACAATTTTTAAAAAAGTGGATCACGCTTTTTTTTAAGTGTTGATGGCTGAACTGTTATGCACTTTTGCAAGGAATCCAGACCCCAGTGGTGCAGAAGGGTTTGTTGATGTCTGGCTTTTAAAAACCTTGCAGCTTTCTGATTCCTCTTATGTATTTCCAGATATTAGTTTTTTAATTACAACCAGACTAGTCTTTAACCCCTACAGACCACATGTTGACCATTTGCTACATGCCATTTAATGCAGGACTCCTCGTACTTTTGCATCACTTTTAACGGTAAAACACACAAAATAATTATTTTCAATATATTTTGAATAAATTCAGGTATTAAGGGGTTAAACCTGCTTTTTATAACACCAGCCTGACTGAGAAACCTATAACATTGGACGTGTTGGCTTCATTCAAATTTTTTTAATAATAACGTTCAAAAATTATGAATATCCAGAAAATATGTAGTTTTTTTTTTTTATTAGTAGTATTGGGATTCTATGCCTATCTAAATCTATGTCCATTATTACCACCAAGTGCAGCAGCAGGACCTGTACTGCCATCTGTCTTCAAGCAGTCACATTACAAAGCCAGACAGATAACGCTTTAAATACAAATGTCAAATTAGTTGCTTTTTCTGACTGTATTAAATTAAAAAATATATGAATGAACTAACCATAAACCAGAACACCTGTTATTTCATATATTTTAGATAGAATAAAATTAATTAAAATAATAGGGTTGGTGTAATGTAACATTAAGCTGTAAAGAAAGGGTTTACAATTTTTACAAAATTAGCTCCTAAAGTTTCTCATACAATTAACTGTAATATGCACGTTCTTTTAACTTTGTCTATAATTATCAAAGAATTTGAAGATCATAAACGTTTACATGAAATCAAGCATGTGCTTCCTTATGGACTCTGAAGATCACACTAGAGATGTTTGTTGACTGGAGGGCAAAGGGAATTTTTGGAGAAAAAAAATCTCACCTCTTTGTTATGTCCCGTCAACAGCTGGTGGCGGAGGACAGTGACAGTCACCTGAACGGAGCCGTTCTGTACTCCATAGTCAGTGGAGACCAAGGCAGCCAATTCTTCATTGATCCAATAAATGGTGTCATCAAAGTCAACAAGCCCCTGGATCGTGAGACAGTAAGAGCTTACACACTGCTCCTCAAAACCAAAATCTTCTGCTTAAAAACACATGGTGACGTTTGCTAATAGATCCGATTTTTAGTTTTAGCTACTTTTAGCTAATGTTTCAATAGAGAACCATCCTTCAGCCATTTTTAGTTTTAGCTAGTTTTAGCTAGTATTGGGGGCTGCACGGTGGCACAGTGGTTAGCGCTCTCGCCTCACAGCGAGAAGGCCCCGGTTCGAATCCCGGCTGGGACCTTTCTGTGTGG